>NC_069502.1:983658385-983778385 GCF_027579735.1 Bombina bombina
AAGGTCAATATAAAACATACCTATTTAGATTCAAGCGACAGATACATGATAGTGGAGGCGACTGTGGACTCTATAGATTATGTATACTGTAACTTATATGCACCCAACCACAGAGATTTAGGATTCTGGAAAGAACTAATAAAAAATCTAGCACCGCATCTAGGGTCCAAGCTGATAGTGGGGGGGGGGATTTTAATATCTCCCCTACATACACTCTAGACAGACAATGGTTGGAGCCACTAAGAGTTTAGAGATCCCCAAAAAAACTATAAAGCAAAATATGAATCGAAAATATTTAAAATGTTTGAATCAGATATCAATACCTGTGATGTTTGGAGATTATACAACCCAGAAGGTAAGGAATATACCTGTCTCTCGAAAGCCAAACATACCCTATCTCGGATAGATATACTTTTAATTGACAACAAGTTAATTGAACAGGTGCAAGACTGCAAAATACATGAGATATTAATTTCAGACCATGCGCCAGTAGAACTGACATTGGGATCCACAGAGCACTACACGAACAGAAATACACTCCGGTTTCCCACATACCTAACAAAATCTGAAACTTTCATTAAGTTCCTACAACATTCATGGACAGACTATGTGACAGATAACGCTACTCACATAGATAATATAAAGCTATTCTGGGAGGCAGCCAAGACAGTATTGGCAGGGAATATCATCTCATATGCTGCAAAAGTAAAATATAAAACCCAACACAGACACAGAACATTACAAAAGCAGCTAGGACAGACTTATCACTCATACCTCCAGTCTAACTCGAAAACACAGTACGATAAATACATAGCTGCAAAAGCTGAGTTAGAATCATTCATAAAACAACAAGCCGCATCAGGATTATTGAAAACCGCAGGTAAATTCTACAGGTTTGGGGGAAGGGCGGGCAAATTGTTGGCTACGCTGACTAAGGTACAGACGGCGAAAGTTAAAATTGCGGCTCTGCGCTGGAAAGATAGACCTTACACTAAGTCTGAAGACATAGTGCGATGCTTTGAACAATACTACTCACAGCTATATACTAAACAATCCCCGACATCGGGCGACAAATTGGCTCAGTTTTGGGCCTCGATAAGACTTCCACAGATTACCTCAGACCAACTAGATAAAATGAATGCCCCGATTACGCAGGACGAATTGTCTAGCACCCTAAAGGACCTACCTGTGGGCAAAGCACCAGGCCCGGATGGGCTGCCCCCCGAGTTTTACAAAGTTTTACAACCGCAGGTGAACACTACACTTACTAAGTTATTTAACTCGTTCCTTCTAACAGACGCGCACCCCTCTAGGGAATTCACGGCGGCCCACATCACGCTCATACCTAAACCCGGCAAAGATCATTCATTGCCAGAATCTTATAGGCCCATCTCGCTCTTGAATGTGGACTATAAACTGTTCACGAAAATCATGGCAAACAGGCTTAAGACCATATTGCCAGATCTGGTCCACCCGGACCAGACGAGCTTCATATTTAAATGCACATCGGTGGTGAATCTCCGCAGAGTGCTGCAGGTTATAGACCATTACTGGACATCGGGGAGATGCGATACTGAGAGGGCTTGCCCGGAGGCCTTCCTGCTGTCCTTGGACGCAGAGAAGGCCTTCGACAGAGTGGAGTGGCCCCATCTGATGGACACACTACACAGATTTGGGTTTGAAGGCCCTTTTTTAAATGCGCTTGGTAAAATATATGACTCGCCGGTAGCTAGGATCCTTGCTAATGGTCTCTTCTCCGGCGACTTCCAATTACAGCGGGGCACCAGACAAGGGTGTCCCCTGTCCCCACTGTTATTTAATTTGGCGTTGGAACCGCTAGCCATAAGGCTCAGACAGGTTTTCCCAGGTATCGTAATTAAAGACATCCCTCTTCATTTAGCATTATACGCGGATGACATGTTGTTGTTCGTGGAATCCCCCCAAACCTACGTTCCCACCATACTCCAAATGATAAAGGAATTTGGAGGCTTCTCCGGGTATAAGATAAATACCTCGAAATCTTAGATATTGTGGCTTTGTAGACACCCACTCTCACAGCATAGCTTCCCGTTTGTGGAGGCGACGGAAGGCCTAACATATTTAGGCATACACCTACATAGAGACCCCTCGAAAATATACAGATTGAATATCACTGATAAATGCATTCAATTATCCTCCCAGCTGTCAAACTGGCTCAACCTCCCATTGGGACTGTCGGGCCGAGTCAATTTAGTCAAAATGACAATATTGCCTAAAATACTTTACCCAATGCTTATGTTGCCATTCCTATTGACTCAAACGGATTTACGCGTACTTACCAGGGCAATATCTCAATTTATATGGAAAAAGGGCAAACCGAGAATAGCGTTGGAAAAACTCCAGCTCCCATACTCGGCAGGGGGGCTGGGTCTCCCGAACCTAAAACTATATAACTGGGCAGCCCTGGCTAGATTAGTAATGGACTGACAGTTGGGCACAGGCCATTTCGGAGACGACAAGTTTGAGGAGGCAGTAGTTGCCCCAACTTCGTTGGCGTACCTTCCATATGGAAGTGGACAGACACTTCCAGATGAAATTCTTGCTAACATAACATACAAAGACCCATTAAGGGCCTGGCACAAGATACATAAATATTTGAAGATTGACTCCCCCCCCCCCCCCCAAATTCATCCCCATAGTGGGAAACCCAGACTTTCCGGCTGGATTGGATCAGGAACCCTTCCGAGACTGGAAAAAGGCCGGTCTAAAGGTAATTGGAGATGTATTGGACCCACTACAACATACAGTGCGATCATTTCAGGAACTAAAAACCAAGTTTCAACTCTCGAATAGGCACTTCTACGCCTATTTGCAGCTTCGGCACTATGTGGGCTCATTGCAAACCTCCAATACTGAGTTCTGGGGAGCATCGCCTTTTGCGATTACACAGACACTATTCCGAGTGGGATCATTTTGCTCTTTCATATATATACACGCCTCTTACAGCAGAAAGAATCCCTGATCTTGGCAGATATTATGTCAAAGCAAAGAGATAACTGCTTACTGGACTTGAAATACAAGACATGAAAGAAAGCTTAGAACACACCAGGCAGGCCACACTAGCGATATCACAAAGGGAAATGCAGATTAGAATCCTACACATGGACTATATCACACCACACAGACTCTCAAAGTGGGATCGGCGTATCCCTAACCGATGCATTAAGTGCGGAATAGCAGCGCCATCATTTCACCACTATTTTTATGCCTGCCCAAAGATTAAGAGATTCTGGAGCCAGTGCCAATATTGGCTAAAGAGTTCATATCAGATAGAGATAACACTTGCTGAGGCGGAAATATTTCTGTTAAGATGGGATGATACCCATAAAAAGTTAAACAGGTTCCTTTCACTATGCATACTACTGGCCAGACAATGTATCCTCAAAAGATGTATCAACAGACAAGCACCGACAATAGCACAACTAAAACACTTACTACTCAAACAACTTTTCGTGGAGCAGTGTGACGTTAGACTGGACACAACACGTAGACTGCGCCCCTTTCTCCAGAAATGAAAAATACACATAGACACATTAGACCCATCCATACAGAATCAGGTTTTGAAACCCTTTGCTCATTTGGAGGCAATGTTACAAATAAATCTAAGAGAGGGGAGGCAAAACACGGTGGGCGAAGATTCTCTAGAGGTAATGCTGTTTTGAATCGGAAAGATTTTTTTTTTTCTCTCTCTCTCCCTCACTCTCTCCCTCCCCCGCTCCAGGTTCCTGGCCCTCCCCTGCCCTCCCTTGCCCGCATCAGGCTTGTGGTCAGCTATCAATGTTAATGGTTAATTGTTAAAGTGTTAGTGTGTTAAATGTGAATAGTTATTAAAGGCTAGGAGCAATTGGAAAAGGTACTATGAGGAATGAAACACATATCCTACTATGGACACTGGAGATAAGGAAATTAGCCTTTTCCATAAGCTATGTTAGATTATAGGTTAGATTAAGTTAAAATAAAAGAAAAATCCCAACAATGTGGTACTAGAGGGTACCGAAGCTAGAGCATTCTATAATTCACTGGAGACGGGTGCAGACCTTACTATATTGTATGCATTGTATACTGCTGTATTTGTATATCTGTATAGACATATATTACCGTACTATGCAACTGTATCAGCTTTATATTACTTTATGGCACCCTGCGTGGTGTATTTTTTATTTCTTCTCACTGTACCACTTGTTGACTAAAAATAAAATATAAAAAAAAAAAAAAAAAAATCAGATATATCTAGAAATATTTAATTATGAATAAATAGAACATTTATGTTAAGAGAATTGGAATATGAAATATTCATATTTTCATGTCAGGTTAGCTCAATTGCGAAAATGCTATAGTGTTTGCGGGAGAGAGCGGGTGTTATGTTTTTTTTCCCACTTTTTTTTCTCCATTGACTTCTATGGGGGAATGTGAAAATGCAATAGCGATTTTCGACTTTTAGTGCGATTTGGGTTACCGCTATCGTAAAATAAGTTTTTTAACTTGTAATTTGAATGCAACCCGACTAGTGCAAAAATGTTTACTCAAGTGAAAAAAATATACAGCACCACTTGTTATCTAGCCCAATGTCAGTAAAATCTAAAAACAGTTACATATAACTGCCCTAGACATTTACTTGATCATAGTGCTTAACATTTTTTCATGAAAAAAAAAATGTTGTTAAGAATCCTCAAATATACAATTCCTGGTTTCAAATAGATTGCATAATGACTGCTCCTTTATAACTGTTCTTATGATTCTGCTGATGATGCACATGGTAGAAACAAAGACATTTCTAATTAAATCATGAATGATCTGAAATAAATTGGAATATATATTTTTGATTACCTTGAGGTAATTACAATTCCTGCAGGACTGTGTTGCATTCAGTTTAAGAGTATACAGTATTCATGTGTCTAAATTTTAATCTAAACCTTAATCCTTGTTTGAACTTTATAAGGCATATCCAATGGTTTACCTTGTTTTTAATTTTAGCTTAAAAAAATCTCTTATAAAAGTTTTGTTAAAAAAAATTAACAAAGCTATGTTTTTTTTCTTTAAAACCAAATACTTTAATGTTCTCAATAAAAATACATTTACAGAATGAGTAAACTATTTCTACCAAGTGTGTTTAAAGCAGACTGTTCTAGTATAAAAAAGTCAATAGTGACCCTTTGTGCATCCTAACAAAAAATGAAAAGGCGCCTCCTTGTGCAAATCAGTAAAATAGAAATGGCCACCAGCTATGTGCAGATTTTAAAACATACTGTAAAACCGCTTTGCACATAGTGTGGTTTCACAGTATGTTTTAAAAAGTTATTAAGTAATTTTCCCATCACCCTATGGGGGATATCTATCAAGTTGTCAACTATGCTGCAATCACCAGCACCAATACACTCGCCTAACATCGCGGCCGCGTATCTCAAAACGCTCTCCTAATTTATGAAAAAAGCCAGCAAAAAGACGTGCACCAAGTACGGGGCGATGAGCATCGGACTGTTGTTAACTAGCAGTCATCGATCTCATGTCTATTCGCCTTTTTCTAAACTTTATTTATACCCTCTCACTAAAAGCCGCCACTATACTAAAATGTTTAACCCCTATCCCGCCGCTCCCCGTTCCCGCCGCAACCTAAATAAATGTATTAACCCCTATTCTGCCAGTCCCCGACCCTGCCGCAACCTAAATAAAAGTAATAAACCCTAAACCTCTGGCCGCCCACATCACTACCACTAACTAAACCTATTAACCCCTAAACCGTCAGCCCCCCACATCTCTATAAACTATAATAAGCTATTAACCCCTAAACCTAACAACCTGCTAACTTTAAATTAAAATTACAACATCCCTATCTTAATATAAATTAAAACTTACCTGTAGATTTAAATTAAACTAATTTTAAACTATTAATTAACCTGCAAAAAAAAAGGAGTATCCTGTGCACGCCCAAAGCAAGAGACAATGGCCTCTAGTTATCAAGCCGTCAACCGCAAATACGCTGGAATTCCGCAGCGTATTTGTGGCGAGGCTGATTCGCCTTAGTTATCAAAGGCTAGAGACCGGCAAAAGTAGAATATAGTGATGTAAGCTACGATCCGCCGGTCTCAGTCCGACACAGATCGATTCTTACGTCACTACAGATGTGCAGAATGCAAGTTCGGCACAATCTGACTACTTTTGGTAGTTATCAAAAAACAACCAGGTACGCTCGCCACTATTCCAGCCCAGCGTACCTGGTTTTCAATCTGCCGCCCTGGAGGCGGCGGATCCCATAGGAATCAATGGGAGTCTGACAGCAGCGAGAGCTCATGTTCGCTGCTGCCCGATATCCCATTGATTCCTATGGAAAGTGTCTGCACCTAACACCCTAACATGTACCCCGAGTCTAAACACCGCTAATCTGTCCCCCCTACACCGCCGCCGCCTACACTATACTTATTAACCTCTAAACCGCCGCTCCCGGACCCCGCCGCAACTAAATACACTTACTAACCCCTAAACTGCCGCTCCCAGACCCTGCCGCAACTATAATAAATATATTAACCCCTAAACCGCTGCTTCCGGACCCCGCCGCCACCTACTTTATACCTATTAACCCCTAATCTACCGCCCCCTATACCGCGGCCACCTATCTTTAAGTTATTAACCCCTATCCTGCCCCCCCTATACCGCCGCCACCTATATTAAACTTATTAACCCCTATCCTGCCCCCCCTATACCGCCGCCACCTATATTAAACTTATTAACCCCTATCCTGCCCCCCCTATACCGCCGCCACCTATATTAAACTTATTAACCCCTATCCTGCCCCCCCTACACTGCCGCCACTATATTAAACTTATTAACCCCTAAACCTAAGTCTAACCCTGACCCTAATAACTATTTAATAACTATTGTACCTAGTTAAAATAAATACAAAGTTGCCTGTAAAATAAAATTAAATCCTAAAATAGCTACAATGTTACTATTAGTTATATTGTAGCTATATTAGGGTTTATTTTATAGGTAAGTATTTATTTTTAAATAGGAATAATTTAGTTAATAATATAAATTTTTATTTAGATTTATTTAAATACAATTTAAGTTAGGGGTGTTAGGGTTAGGGTTAAACTTAGGTTTAGGGGTTAATAAGTTTAATATAGTGGCGACGGTGTAGGGGGGGCAGGATAGGGGTTAATAAGTTTAATATAGGTGGCGGCGGTATAGGGGGGCAGGATAGGGTTAATAACTTTAAGATAGGTGGCGGTCCGGGAGCGGTGGTTTAGGGGTTAAACAATTTATTTAGTTGCGGCGGGGTCCGGGATCCGCAGGATAGGGGTTAATAACTTGAATATAGGTGGTGGCGTTATAGGGGCGGCAGATTAGGGGTTAATAGGTATAATATAGGTGGCGGCGGGGTCCGGGAGCGGCGGTTTAGTGGTTAATATATTTATTATAGTTGCGGCGGGGTCCAGGAGCGGCGGTTTAGGGGGTAATAACTTTATTTAGGTGCGGGGGGCTCCGGGAGTGGCGGTTTAGGGGGTAAAACAGTATAGTTTAGTGTGGGTGCTTAGTGACAGGCTAGCAAGAAAGCTGCAAAGAAGCCGATGAGCAGCGAGATTGATGACTGTCAGTTAACACAGTCCGCTGCTCATCGCTCCGTACTTGGTGCGCGGCTTCTTGTCAGCTTTCTTGATAACTTTGGCGAACGTATTCCTAACTTAGGTTAGGATTTATTTTACAGGTAACTTTGTAAGTATTTTAGCTAGGTAGTTATTAAATAGTTAATAACTATTTAATAACTATTGTACCTAGTTAAAATAAATACAAAGTTGCCTGTAAAATAAAATTAAATCCTAAAATAGCTACAATGTTACTATTAGTTATATTGTAGCTATATTAGGGTTTATTTTATAGGTAAGTATTTAGTTTTAAATAGGAATAATTTAGTTAATAATATAAATTTTTATTTAGATTTATTTAAATACAATTTAAGTTAGGGGTGTTAGGGTTAGGGTTAAACTTAGGTTTAGGGGTTAATAAGTTTAATATAGTGGCGACGGTGTAGGGGGGGCAGGATAGGGGTTAATAAGTTTAATATAGGTGGCGGCGGTATAGGGGGGCAGGATAGGGTTAATAACTTTAAGATAGGTGGCGGTCCGGGAGCGGTGGTTTAGGGGTTAAACAATTTATTTAGTTGCGGCGGGGTCCGGGATCCGCAGGATAGGGGTTAATAACTTGAATATAGGTGGTGGCGTTATAGGGGCGGCAGATTAGGGGTTAATAGGTATAATATAGGTGGCGGCGGGGTCCGGGAGCGGCGGTTTAGTGGTTAATATATTTATTATAGTTGCGGCGGGGTCCAGGAGCGGCGGTTTAGGGGGTAATAACTTTATTTAGGTGCGGGGGGCTCCGGGAGTGGCGGTTTAGGGGGTAAAACAGTATAGTTTAGTGTGGGTGCTTAGTGACAGGCTAGCAAGAAAGCTGCAAAGAAGCCGATGAGCAGCGAGATTGATGACTGTCAGTTAACACAGTCCGCTGCTCATCGCTCCGTACTTGGTGCGCGGCTTCTTGTCAGCTTTCTTGATAACTTTGGCGAACGTATTCAGGTCCGCGGCAGCGATGGTAGGCGAGCTTAGGCGAGCGTATTGGGCCGGCGAATGCAGGAAAGTAGACGGCTTCATACATAGAGGCCAATTTCACTTCGGATCCAGATAAAAAGTATAAAAGTATCTTTATCATATTACTCCATAGGATAAAAATGAACAAAAAAGTCTCAGCAAAGAGAACATGAGGGATAGTCTGACTGGTTTCGGCACAGCATGGTCGTAGTCATAGACACATTACAGGTGTTCAAATGAGCACCTTTTATACCTGTTAACCACTCCCCCAGTGGGGGTGGTGTAAAGAAAACACAGTTAAAATCAAACTTGTTACTCTAAGCTAGAAAAAAGGGATAATCAGGTTAATTAAACTCTATAAGTATATCATATAAATATAGAGAATGAAAAATAACAAATACCATTACATTAATGAAGTAGCTGAGGGATGTTTGATAGTTAGGTCAGCTTTAGTAATAAACCATCACAGCCGGACTAATTGAGGTTGATGTACCTTAATGACAATTCATAAGTATATCCTGAAAGAACACATAAGAATAAAACTTACAAAATGAATCAAGAATAGAATGTATATAATAAAACTAAACCATATATACCAGCTATATCCATAAATGATGACTAATAGTTCTAGGTAGTGATGTCGCGAATATTTTGCCGGCGAATAGTTCGCGGCGAACATAGCATGTTCGCGTTCGCTGCGAAGGACGAACATATGCGATGTTCGGTCCGCCCCCTATTCCTCATCATTGAGTAAACTTTGACCCTGTACCTCACAGTCAGAAGACACATTACAGCCAATCAGCAGCAGACCCTCCCTCCCAGACCCTCCCACCTCCTGGACAGCATCCATTTTAGATTCATTTGGAAACTGCATTCTTAGTGAGAGGAGGGACAGTGTAGCTGCTGCTGATTTAATAGGGAAATCGATAGCTAGTCTAGTGTATTCAGTGTCCACTACAGTCCTGAAGGACTCTTCTGATCTCTGCTGTAAGGACAGCACCCCAAAAAGCCCTTTTTAGGGCTAGAACATCAGTCTGCTTTGTTTTTTTTTTCCCTGTGTAATCTAATTGCAGTTGCCTGCCTGCCAGTATGTGTGTCAGGCTCACAGCGTATACTGTGCCCACTTGCCCAGTGCCACCACTCATATCTGGTGTAATAGTAGTGTACATTTAAAAAAAACAACACTTTTTTGACTGTGAAATAATAGCAGACAGCTGCCAGTACCCAAGATGGCCGCCAATAAGGCAGATGGGGAGGGTTAGAGAGCTGTTTTGGGGGGGATCAGGGAGGTTGGGGGCTAAGGGGGATACTACACCACAGCATATGTAAATATGCTAAAAAAAATTAAATTTTTTTAAAAACCTTTTATTTTAGTACTGGCAGACTTTCTGCCAGTACTTAAGATGGCGGGGACAATTGTGGGGTGGGGGAGGGAAGGGAGCTGTTTGGGAGGGATCAGGGGGTCTGATGTGTCAGGTTGGAGGCTGATCTCTACACTAAAGCTAAAATTAACCCTGCAAGCTCCCTACAAACTACCTAATTAACCCCTTCACTGCTAGCCATAATACACGTGTGATGCGCAGCAGCATTTAGAGGCCTTCTAATTACCAGAAAGCAACGCCAAAGTCATATATGTCTGCTATTTCTGAACAAAGGGGATCCCAGAGAAGCATTTACAACCATTTGTGCCATAATTGCACAAGCTGTTTGTAAATAATTTCAGTGAGAAACCTAAAATTGCGAAAAAATTTAATTTTTTTTTAAATTTGATCGCATTTGGCGGTGAAATGGTGGCATGAAATATACCAAAATGGGCCTAGATTAATACTTTGGGTTGTCTACTACACTACACTTAAGCTAAAATTAACTCTACAAGCTCCCTATATGCTCCCTAATTAACCCCTTCACTGCTGGGCATAGAACACTTGTGGTGCGCAGTGGCATTTAGCAGCCTTCTAATTACCAAAAAGCAACGCCAAAGCCATATAAGTCTGCTATTTCTGAACAAAGGGGATCCCAGAGAAGCATTTGCAACCATTTATGCCATAATTGCATAAGTTGTTTGTAAATAATTTCTGTGAGAAACCTAAAGTTTGTGAAAAAGTGAACAATTTTTTTTTATTTGATCGCATTTGGCGGTGAAATGGTGGCATTAAATATACCAAAATGGGCCAAGATCAATACTTTGGGTTGTCTACTACACTACACTTAAGCTAAAATTAACTCTACAAGCTGCCTACATGCTCCCTAATTAACCCCTTCACTGCTGGGCATAAAACACGTGTGGTGCGCAGTGGCATTTAGCAGCCTTCTAATTACCAAAAAGCAACGCCAAAGCCATATAAGTCTGCTATAATGGCATGTCTGGCACACAGTGTTGGGGCAAGGGTCCATCTGACCACTGATACCTGGTCTGCAAAGCATGGTCAGGGCAGGTATATCACCTACACTGCGCACTGTGAAGCGGGCGTAACCCTTACTGATCGATACATCATACCTGATGTTTTAAAGCACGTTATTCCAAACTATTTAGGAATGTTAGGTGATTTATGCCCTTTATGGATTAAAACCAGACTCTGCATCAACTATGTAATTTTCCATGGGAGTTTTGCCATGGATCCCCCTCCGGCATGCCACAGTCCAGGTGTTAGTCCCCTTGAAACAACTTTTCCATCACTATTGTGGCCAGAAAGAGTCCCTGTGGGTTTTAAAATTCACCTGCCTATTGAAGTCTATGGCGGTTCGCCCAGTTCGCAAACATTTGCGGACGTTTGCGTTTGCCGTTCGCGAACCCAAAATTTTAGGTTCAAGACATCACTAGTTCTAGAATATCAAAAATATACATCAAAAGATATTTTTTCCCACAGTTTCATTTAGATACCATAATAACAGTATAAGACTGTTATGTTAGATAGAGAAGTCAAGCAAACTGATATTAAACCTAACAGTCTAAAAATAGTACATACTAATAACCATGCTGCTATAATTCACCACAGGAGGGCATATATATGCCAATTCTATGGATCACCCGCCCAGTTTAAATACGTCTGTAATCAACTCCCACCAAATAGGTTTTGTTGTAAAAAGACCCAAAATTCTTATTCTCCTCAAAAGGTAATTAACATACCTACTTAATAGGTTACACAATCTATCTAGGAACCTCCACAAGGTCAACTATTATGGAAAAATCCCCGATATACCGGAGAATACCAATTCAGTTAAAACTAAGCAGGCTCTAAAATTATGACACGGAAGTGGCAAAAGTTATATGATATAGACCTGACTGTAATGAACTCTATCTATGCCAATAGTTTATGATGTCAAATTTGGAGTTGAAACCCCCAGGTAACAGGCTACCGAGCCTATGTATCCAGTAAATCGCCTGTCTGGAGAGGATATGTAATTTATCACCCCCCCCCCCAAGTGGTCTGGAAATAAGCTCAATAGCCTGCCACCTGAGGGTTCCAACATCTCCTGAATGAATTTCTAGAAAATGTTTGGACAAGGCTGAAACTGCCCTTTCCTAAGTTACATAAGAAAGGTGTTCCCTAATCCGTTTGCCTACAGGCCTGGTAGTTCTACCCACATACTGTTTGTTGAATGATGAAAATGATGAGCCAACCATCAAATAAAATTAAGCCTACTTTGGTAACGGCTTTTTTAATCAGTATGACCAAGTTTGTCAGGTGATAGAAAAGAATTTGCCTATCCTTCGTGGAGATAGTTTTACACGAACTTATAGGTGATGGTTGTAATAAACTAAATTTGACTTTGGGGAACATACTTTCTCCTAGTATGTTGCCGAAAGAGGAGAGTGGTAGTTCATGGCTACAAGTCAAGGGAACTTACAAGTGTGGTAAAAAGACATGCAAGTCGTGTGACCACATGCATGTTTCCAAGACTTTCACCTCAGCACAAACATCAGAAATTTTTGATACAAAGGGTTGCATTAAATGTGGCAGTAAATATGTCATATATTTGATCTAATGCACACAGTGCAACAAACAGTATGTGGGTAGAACTACCAGGCCTGTGGGCAAACGGATTAGGGAACACTTTTCTTATGTAACTCAGGAAAGGGCAGTTTCAGCCTTGTCCAAACGTTTTCTAGAAATTCATTCAGGAGATGTTGGAACCCTCAGGTAGCAGGCTATTGAGCTTATTTCCAGACTACTTAGGGGGGTGATAAATTACATATCCTCTCCAGACAGGAGATTTACTGGATACATAGGCTCGGTAGCCTGTTACCTGGGGATTTCAACATCATAAACTATTGGCATAGATAGAGTTCATTACAGTTAGGTCTATATCATATAACTTTTGCCACTTCCGTGTAATAATTTTAGAGCCTGCTTAGTTTTAACTGAATTGGTATTCTCCGGTATATCGGGGATTTCTCCATAATAGTTGACCTTGTGGGGGTTCCTAGATAGATTGTGTAACCTATTAAGTAGGTATGTTAATTACCTTTTGAGGAGAATAAGAATTTTGGGTCTTTTTTACAACAAAACCTATTTGGTGGGAGTTGATTGCAGACGTATTTATACTGGACGGGTGATCCATAGAATTGGCATATATATGCCCTCCTGTGGTGAATTATAACAGCATGGTTATTAGTATGTTCTATTTTCAATCCTATTGGCTGATCCAATCAGCCAATAGGATTGAGCTTGCATTCTATTGTATGAAGATAGAAGATGCCGTCTGGATGAAGACTTCTACCCATCTGGAGGACCACTTCTGCCGGCTTGGATGAAGACTTCTCCCGGCTTCGTTGAGGACTTCTTGCCGCTTCGTTGAGGATGGATGTCCGGTCTTCAAAACTGTAAGTGGATCTTCGGGGGTTAGTGTTAGGCTTTTTTAAGGGTTTATTGGGTGGGTTTTATTTTTAGATTAGGGGTTTGGGCAGTTGAAAAAGAGCTAAATGCCCTTTTAAGGGCAATGCCCATCCAAATGCCCTTTTCAGGGCAATGGGGAGCTTAGGTTTTTTTAGTTAGGTTTTTATTTGGGGGCTTGGTTGTGTGGGTGGTGGGTTTTACTGTTGGGGGGTTGTTTGTATTTTTTTTTACAGGTAAAAGAGCTGATTTCTTTGGGGGAATGCCCCGCAAAAGGCCCTTTTAAGGGCTATTGGTAGTTTAGTTTAGGCTAGGTTTTTTTTATTTTTTTTTTGGGGGGGGGCTTTTTTATTTTTATAGGGCTATTAGATTAGGTGTAATTAGTTTAAATATCTGATCATTTCTTTTTTTATTTTGTGTAATTAAGTGTTTTTTTTTTTGTAATTTAGGTAATTGTATTTAATTTAGGTAATTTATTTAATTCTAGTGTAAGGTTAGATGTTAGTGTAACTCAGGTTAGGTTTTATTTTACAGGTAAATTTGTATTTATTTTAGCTAGGTTGTTAGTAATATTGCAGCTAGCTTAGGGTTTATTTTATAGGTAAGTATTAAATTTTAAATAGGAATTATTTAGTTAATGATAGGAATTTTTATTTAGATTTATTTTAATTATATTACGTTAGGGTGTGTTAGGGTTAGGGTTAGACTTAGGTTTAGGGGTTAATAAATTTAGTATAGTGGCCGCGACGGGGGCGACAGATTAGGGGTTAATAAATGTAGGTAGGTGGCGGCAATGTTAGGGGCGGCAGATTAGGGGTTAATAATATTTAACTAGTGTTTGCGATGCGGGAGTGCGGCGGTTTAGGGGTTAATATGTTTAATATAGTGGCAGCGATGTCCGGAGCGGCAGATTAGGGGTTAATATTTTTATTTTAGTATTTGCGTAAATTAATTTGCGGTACGGCCAAAAAAGTGTGCGATACAGCTTTTCTGACAAGACTCGTAATAGCAGCGGTAGTGAAAAAGCAGAGTTACAACCCATAACGCTGCTTTTTCACTCATACCGCAAAACTCATAATCTAGCCGTAAGTTACAAAAAAAACGAAACACTAAATTACGAAAAATAAAAAAACACATTATCAAAAATAAAATGAATTACACCTTATCTAATAGCCCTATTAAAATAAAAAGCCCCCCCAAAATAAAAATAACCCTAGCCTACATTAAACTACCAATGGCCCTTAAAAAAAATACAAACACCCCCAACAGTAAAACCCACCACCCAATTAACCAACCCCCAAAATAAACAACTAAAATAACCTAAGCTCCCCATTGCCCTGAAAAGGGCATTTATATGGGCATTGCCCTTAAAAGGGCATTTAGCTCTTTTACATGCCCAGACCCTAATCTAAAAATAAAACCCACCCAAAAAACCTTTAAATAAACCTAACACTAACCCCCGACGATCCACTTACAGTTATTGAAGTCCTGCTTGAAAGATCCATCCTGCCGGCAAGAAGTCTTCATCCAGTCGGCCTCTTCAATCTTCATTCAGCCGGCGAAGTCCTCATACAGGCAGCAAGAAGTCTTCATCCAGACGGTATCTTCTATCTTCATCCATCCGGCGTGGAGCGGGTCCATCCTGAAGACATCCGGCATGGAGCATCGTGTTCATACGGTCGCCAATGTAAACTGGAACTTCAATGCAAGTGACGTCATCCAAGATGGCGTCCCTTGCATTCTAATTGGCTGAAAGATTTCAATCACCCAATAGGATTAGAGCTGCTAAAATCCTATTGGCTGTTCCAATTAGCCAATAGGATTTGAGCAGCTCTCATTCTATTGGCTGTTCCAATCAGCCAATAGGATGAGAGCTCCTATGGCATCTGTGGCCTCCAGGGTGGTGGATTGAAAACCAGGTACACTGGGCCGGAATAGCTGCAAGCGTACATGTTAGAAATTTGATAACTGGGAAAAGGTGTCAAATAGAGCCGAATGTGTATTCGGAACATCTGTAATGTCATAAGCATCGATCTGCATTGGATTGAGACTGGCGGATGTTACGTCACAAATTTCAACATTTGCCGGTCTGTAGGCTTTGATAACTAGGTCGGATCAAGCTCGCAACAATTACTCTGCAGAATTCCGTAGTATTTGCGGTTGACGGCTTGATAGATATCCCCCTATGAGTTTGAGTTCATTCTTTGGGACTCGAGTAGGACTTCAGCACAGCTACCAGTTTGAGTTCCAACTGAGGAGGATCATATAGTATGCCGTAGCCTGTGGTCAGTGAGTTAAAGGAACAGTCTACACTAACATTTTATTTTTTAAAAAGATAGATAATCCCTTTATTACCCATTCCCCACAACCAACACTGTTATATTAATACACTTTTTACCTCTGTAATTACCTTGTATCCAAGCCTTGGCAGACTGCCCTTTATCTCAGTTATTTTGACAGACATGCAATTTAGCCAATCAATGCGAACCTAGCGCAGCGAAGGAGGTAAGTCGTGCAGCGATGACAACAAATATAAATGTATATGAACATATTCATATATATTTATGTGTTAAAATGTACATATACATATATTAACACTATCTATATAAGCATATACATACAGTCATGGCCAAAAATATTGGCACCCCTGCATTTCTGTCAGATAATGCACTACTTTTCCCCAAAAATTGTTACAATTACAAATGTTTAGGCTTTCTCATGTTTATTTATTTTGTTTGTATTGGTATGACACAACAAATTGGAGAAAAAAAGCCAAATCTGACACATTCCACGCAAAACTCCAAAAATGGACTAGACAAAATTATTGTCACCTTCTCAAAATTTTAGGAAATAATTGCATTCCAAGTTTGTGATGCTCCTGCAATTTGTAATTAAACTCACCTGTATCAATAAACAGGTGCTGACAATATAGAAATCACACCGGCAACCAGTTAAAAAGGTGAAAAATGTATTCAACCTTTCTGTTGTGTGTCTCTGTGTGTCACAATGAGCATGGAGAAAAGAAAGAGCAGCAAAGAATTGTCTGAGGATTTGAGAACAAAAATTGTAGAAAAGCATGAACAATTTTAAGGTTACAAGTCCATCTCCAGAGATCTTAATGTTCCCACCGTTTCGCCAACAAATGTGATAATTTAAAAAAAATAGTTAACGTTTAATACAACCTTTG
Source organism: Bombina bombina (assembly GCF_027579735.1). Classification (NCBI taxonomy): domain Eukaryota; kingdom Metazoa; phylum Chordata; class Amphibia; order Anura; family Bombinatoridae; genus Bombina; species Bombina bombina. Next base: position 983,675,026 of record NC_069502.1, read on the forward strand.
GGTTTCGTACTGAAATTATTTACCACTATTATTACAGTCATAAGACAAATGGTTGTAAAAGCTTCTCTGGGGTCCCCTTTGTTCAGAAACAGCAGACATGCATGGTTTACCATTGTTTTTGGCAGCTATGCACCACACTTCTGAAATTTCTGGTAGTGAAGGGGTTAATCAGGTAGCTTGTAAGGTTAATTTTAGCTTTAGTGTAGAGATTGCCCTCCCATCTGACTCCTCCCACCTCCTGATTCTTCCCAAACAGCTCTCTTCCCTCTCTCACACCCCATTGGTCACCACCATCTTAGATACTGGCAGACAGTCTGCCAGTATGCAGTTTAGGGAGAATATTTTTTTTAACACATTTTTTTAAAAATTTCTGTAATTTAGGGAACCCTCCCCACCCAACCACCCACCTCCCTGATTCCTCCCCAAACATCTCTCTATCCCTTCGCTCTCTCAATAGGGCCCCGATATTCAAAACATCGACAGACTGTCGAGAAACTGCCTCACTGGCCTCATCAGCCTTGCAGTCTTTCAAAATATTTAAAGAATAGGGGCCGGTCCGAGCAATGCCAGTGATATCTCCCCCATAAAAGTCAATGGGAGCGTGACAACACCACCCACATCGCCACTCGACAGTATTTTACTGCGGCTGGGGGGCCCTATTTGAAGTGGGCCTACATGGCTCAGACAGTTGGCTCACTAAAACTAAAATTAGTTTCCCTGTAGGCATTCTTCAAATATTGCCATGCAGACCTAAGTTTTATTCCACCTACTATAACTATCTCAGGCGATGTAGTCTCGACAGCTTATAGCTGACGAGACAAGCATGGCTTCTACCCTCCTCGCAACCTGCATTTTGCTGATTCGAACATATCGATCTTGTGTCGATGTGTCCAAATCAAAGTGCAGGCTACTTCCATTAGCACGTCCCCTAATTCCCCCTTAAAGCCTATATCTATGTCAGACCTAACCTACACTCCCCCTGCTCTGCCTCGCTACCTCCAGCCGACCGCCTACACATACTACACAGCTAACCTACACTCAACCCTATACCGCCCAGTTTACTCAATCTGACTGCCATCACCTACATCACGCCTAACATACACACCTCCAGAATGCCCAGCTAAGTCCCTAATACTGCTTGCACTTATGTCATGTCTAACCTAAGCTCCCCTGGAATGTCCCAGCTAACGCACAGATACTGCTTGTCAAAAAATTTGACACATACTGAGTGTCAAAAAATAACTCACTATAATAAACTATACTAAATAATAAACCTCCCCATTATAACTATAGGGGCTATGTTGCTAAAATTATAATCAATGTTTAAATAATGTGTCACAGAGATGCACTAAAATGCTGGTGGTTGACCACTGGAGGGCCAGCAAAACCTTGCTGGAACTCAGCGCCAGACCAGATTAGAGCCCCTGTTCGCCGCTTCTTTGAAGGGGTGCTGATCGAGCTGGGTGTAGGGGATCAAGTCGCCATATTAGTATGTTGTCTGCAATTTAATGAGGCACCTAGGGATACCATTTGTTAAGTATAGTAGATATCTTAAAAAGTATTTAATGGTTGCTTGCTATTATTTTAAACATAAAAACAGTATATATTCGAAAATATTTGTATATGTTTAAAATAATAGAAAGCATTATTAAATAAATTTTAGTGTATAAATATATACAATGCTTTAAACAATATGAATTGTATATGACTATGCATATAATTTAAACATTGACCCCTAAACTTTCATAACCTAAAACTAACTGTAGAAGCTAAGGTCCTACACAAAAATAGTTAATATTTAAAATGATACATTGTTATTTAGAATTCATATTGTTTAAATATGTGCATATAAATTAAAATGTAATAAATGTTGCTTGTGGTATTTATTATTTGTTATTAAAGACAGTATAATTTACATTATTGTTCTACATAACTGCATGCCTGTTATGTAAAAATATAATTTCATGCTACTGACTACTATAACAGAAATATATATTAACATATGGAATTCTTAAAGCTAACAGATTAAATATTGAATATAAATGCAATGCCTGAGTACATTATGTCTACAATTTTTAAAATAAAATGCATGGTCATGTATAATGCACATTAGTTTAAGTATTGGATATATTAATTAAACTGTAGATATTCCTGCTTGATGCATTTATTATTTTAAATATAAATATATATTTATATATTTATGTTATAAAACAGGGTTCTTTTTTCTCATCCCAATGATACCCCCTCCTTGTTCAATAGATTTGCTTTTTGTTATGGAGTTTCCAATTGAATGAGTTTTAGAGACACACTTGAGGACATTCGGACCTCTGTGGTCCCTGTGTTATAATGGACACTAGAAGTTACAAAGCGATATAGAGTCTAATTCAGACAACAAAGTCCTGATGGCATAATTGGACAATAAGTATTGCTCTATGTACAAGATTGAGATGTTTGTTGACATATATGTATTGTTCACTGTTAATCCTTTTTTTCTGATTAATAAAAATCAATATGATTAAAAAAAAAACCAGGGTTCTTCAAACTTTTTTTCCAAGACCCAGTGCAATAATAATCACATACCTTCGCAACCCTATTTTTATACTTGGTCTGAAAATTTCTGAAGTAATATACAACAAGATTGCCACAACTTTTGGAAAAGTGACTAAAATGTGTGCATACTTTATTCCTGATTGCAGTCAAATTTGAAAGTGTTGTAAAAGGTAATACACACAGACATTCTCATACAACATACGTGCACACACTCTCTCATACAATACACACCACACACACATTCAAACATCACACATATTCTCACATAATACGCACACAAACTCTCATATAGCAAACACAAACACTCATATAATACACACACAAACTCGTATAGCAAACACACACACTCTCATACAAGTACACCGGCTCTCCACTTCCGGTTTCACCGGGTTCATAATTATAACTACAAAACATACATAACCAGATACAGATCCCCACACACCTTATTGAACAAAAGATCTATGTGTAGGCAAGTTCATACTAGAAAAACATTGATGTGAAAAAGTGGCAAACTTGAAGTTGCCATAGTATCACTTCCGGTTTCGCAGAGAGTGTAAATTCTGTGTGAGTAGATTCATAAGTGTACAATAGCTGGGTGTTTAAGTGATAACTTAAAAGTGCAGGTCTAAAAAAACGTACTAATAAAATATACCTCAATTAGGTCTTTCTTAGTGTTTCAGGCTTAGGAAAATTAAATACTAGACCAATCTTGTGTATTTTTTAAGCCTGTCTGATTACACTACAGACAGATTATACAGCAATTAGGACTAAAACATTTTAGTACTACCATATTAGATATTTAACATTTTTTACATAGGTTGTATCCCCAGGTTTGTATCAGATCAAATTAACTCCTTGAAGTTTGGTACAGAGTTCAGTCCTCCTGGGGAGATAGTCCCCAACCTGTATATCCACTGGGCTTTTAGGAGTTTAACCCAGTCTCCACCCCGATCAGGTTTCGGCACATGGTTTATCAGAGTATATCTGATTGATGCAACTGAGTGTCTCTGCTCTGCTTAGTGCCGTGCCACTGGTTGATCCGACAAGCCCTTTACTAATGCCTGGTGTATAGCCAGCCTGTGATTGGCCATGCACTCTCTCAAGGTACCCTTCATTTTGTCCACATAAAACTTGGAGCATGGACACACAAGTAAGTAAACCACATGAGTGGTGGTACAGGTGATCGAATGTCTGATAGTATACATTGTGCTGGTGTGGGGATGATGGAATTTATTTGCTGAAATGAGACCGTTGCACGTCATGCAGCCCACACATATGTAGCTTCCCTTGATGTTTATCTACTGTTTCTTCTGATAGCACTGTTTAGGGTCCATACGTACCAACAGGTCATGAAGATTAGTGCTTCTTTTAAACCCAACCATTGGGGTTAGCTCTTTGCTAAATCAAAGCTTGGGATCTGATGAAAGGATCGGCCAGTGTCTTCTCAGAATTCTGTCTGTATTAATGGTACCAGGGGTGAACGTGGTCACCATGATCATCCTATTGTGCTCTTGGTTCTCTTTGCTTCTGTTATTCAGCTCATCTTGAGTATGTTGCTGTACCATCTCAAGAATTGGTCCCACCATTCTCGGTTTATATCCTCTCTGGAGAAACTTACTCCTAGTTTCCTCCAACTGGGAGACTCCCCGAGTGTAACAAAAAATATGCAAGAAGAGGAGCTCTAAAAAAGCTAGAATAGCTAAGAAAGCTGAAGATAGGAGATATACGGGTTAAAAAAGTTTAATTATAGTATCATTAACAGTTAAAAAAGATTAACAATGTATATTCGACACAAAATGATTAACAATGATTAGCAATGTGTATTCGACACAAAATAGCATACTGTATGTGTATAGTATCCTTCCAAAGAGATGTACAAAATAATTCTTAAAATTACTAAACTAATAAAGTGCGGTATCGGATTAAAATACAACAGTGTCTAACAGATAATCTGTGTGTTGTACAAGTGTGTATAAAATAATCATGTACTACCCAATACAAAAATTGCGTTAAAAATAAATATATGACTAGAATAGCAACATAAGTGTCCACATAGTGCAAATTAATCCAAGAAAATACGAACAAAGTTCCTTTAGTGTGCCAGTAGAATAAATGTCCCAAAGATAAATGATCCAAAAAATAGTGTTTTAAAAGTATATCCAAATATATCCAAAAAGTGTAATGTAATCTATACCCAACAGTGTATCCAACAAAAGTTAAAAAATAAAAAAAATTCAAAAAATTAAAATAGGTGTACACCAAAAAGTAATAAAAAAAGATATACGTGGAAAATGATGCGTGCAAATATATATATATATGCGTGAAAAAAATTGAAAAAAAGTGTGAAAAAAGTATGGAAAAAAGTATATTTATATCCAAAAGTCCATTTTACAAAAGATGTCAATCTCTATGGAGTTATTCTTCTAGAGGAGTCGATATAGTGTGTAATTGTAGACGATCTTCTATAAAAGATAAATAACTTAGGGCAATAATGCTAATAATATTCGTAAGGATAAGTATTATGCTTACCGAGATAAGAACCTGAGCCGTTAAACCAGATATATCTACACGTTTCGGTCTTAAACAAGATCTTTTTCAAGACTGGTAACGGCTAAGCCAGAAGGGCTTCCTTAAAAAGAGGGGTTGAACCAATAGTTGAGCTGAAATTGGGCACCAAGACCTTACTCGCGAAACCGGAAGTGACCATACATCTTGTCATATCAGGTTTCGTTACAAAACTCTAAACCGGAAGTTGTCTTAAGGTGACATCATATCCGGTTCCGGTATGTCTGATGTTTAAGAAAAACAAGTTTACTTTTGTTTCAATTGCAAAGCCATATTGGTCAAAGAATGCACATAGTGTGTAATATATATGCTAAGGGGTAGCCTTAAGTAATGGAATGCTAGATATATGCTACAGAATGTCAATGTGACAATGTATTAAAGAGTAAGAGTTTGGCGATAGAATTACAAAATATACATAGGAAAAAATATACATAAGTTTAATATATATAGCGTTAAGGGTATGTAAAAAAAGTGTACATATATAACTATCAATACAAATATAACTTCACTGGCTCAGGTTCATACTCTAAAAAAGGTTAGTCTTGCTGACATATATATGGGCAAAATGGACATGATTGAACAAAGTAAGCATACAGGTATAAAATGCTGGTTTATATTATATGACATAAACCAGTCCCTAAAGGAACATATACCAGTGGTAAAATCCTAAATAATCTAAACAATATATGAGAATATACCTTTAAAGTATATAAAAATCTCTCTATATATATGAGATACATACATAAGGGAAAGAACAAAAAATAAGAAATAAATTAAAATACACCATCCCCAAAGTGCATAAAAGTCTGCATAAGCCGCTGGGACGTCCCATTGTCTCGGCGGTTCAATCTTTAACACAACCGGTGGCACAATATATTGATTTTTTTACTCCAGCCAATTGTTAAACAGGTCCGTTCATTTCTTTTGGATAGCAATCAGCTCATTAGACTTTTGAAGAATGTCCAGATTGAAGGGGGAGATTTGTTGGTGACCTTGGACGTCAACAGTCTCTACACCATCATTCTGCATGATGTGGGACTGTTGGTGGTTAAGAAACATTTACTCCAGGGCACTCAGTTCAGTGGTCCACCTGATGAATTTGTGTTGACTTTGATAGACTTTTGTCTGAAACAAAAAAAATTCGATTTGAGGAGGATTTTTTTATGGCAATGGGGTCAAATATGGCCCCAGCATATGTCAGATTTTGAAAATAGTTTTGTGTGGTCCGGGGAGGTGTTGTCTATTGTCTTTTATAGAAGATACATAGACAACATCTTCCAGATCTGGCGGGGTGATCTTGACTCTCTACAAGCATGGTTTAGTACCCTCAACAACACTGACACGATGGTATAATTTAAAATGACATCGGACAGCAAGAGTGTTAGTTTTCTTGATCTACAAATATTTAAAGATGGCCCTAAATTAGGGACTAGCCTTTACAAGAAACCTACGGATCGCAATTCGATTCTTAGAGTGGACAGCTGCCATCCACCCACATTATTTCAGGGCATAGTCAAGTCACAGATGGTGAGAACCATCCGTAACAACACACAACACACTCGGGGAGTCTCCCAGTTGGAGGAAACTAGGAGTAAGTTTCTCCAGAGAGGATATAAACCGAGAACGGTGGGACCACTTCTTGAGATGGTACAGCTACATACTCAAGATGACCTGATTAATAGAAGCAAAGAGAACCAAGAGTGCAATAGGATGATCATGGTGACCACGTTCACCCTTGGTACCATTAATACAGGCAGAATTCTGAGAAGACACTGGACGATCCTTTCATCAGATCACAATCTTCAATTTAGCAAAGAGCTAACCCCAAAGGTGGGGTTTAACAGAAGCACTAATCTTCGTGACCTGTTGGTACGTACGGACCCTAAACAGTGCTATCCGAAGAAACAGTAGATAAACATCAAGGGAAGTTACAGATGGGTGGGCTGCACTACGTGCAACGGTCTCATTTCAGCAAATAAATTCCATCATCCCCACACCAACACAATGTATACTATCAGACCTTTGATCACCTGTACCACCACTCATGTGGTTTACTTACTAGTGTGTCCATGCTCCAAGTTTTATGTGGGCAAAATGAAGGGTACCTTGAGAGAGCGCATGGCCAATCACAGGCTGACTATACGCCAGGCGTTAGTAAAGGGCTTGTCAGATCAACCAGTGGCACGGCACTGTGCAGAGCAGAGACACTCAGTTGCATCAGTCAGATATACTTTGATAGACCATGTGCCGGAACCTGATCGGGGTGGAGACCGGGATAAGCTCTTACTCTCTAGAGAAGCCCAGTGGATATACAGGTTGGGGAATATCTCCCCAGGAGGACTGAACTCTGTACCAGACTTAAAGGGGTTAATTTGATCTGATACAAACCTGGGGTGCGGATATGTAGCGTGGTACAATATGATGGTAGTGTGCAGGCATCACCTTGGGATGCTGCCTGTACAATAGAGTTGTCATATGGGGACCCTGATCCAGTGGAATGAATCCGCTGGTGGGAGACTCAGGAGTGACCACAATGTTTACTATATAAGGTCACTCACAGCACAGATAATACCAACATTGCCTGAAGTCTGGGAGGTATAGGTTGATGTAAGAGGTAGTATGTACCCTTTTAGGGGTGTGACCGGAGGAACATGGTGCCATTTTGGATGGAACTTATAATATATGCACTTTATGTGCCTTTTAGCATAACTATCTATGTCTACATGAGGAGATACAGTGCTGTCTGCAATTCTTGATTTTTTATTTCCTTGTGTATCTGTCTATGGACACTGTTTTATTGCGCTATTGTAACTGTAATAGATGCCATGTGGAACCCATTGTGAGGTTCCCAGATATATGTAAAAAAATTTAAATATCTAATATGGTAGTACTAAGATGTTTTAGTTCTAATTGCTGTATAATCTGTCTGTAGTGTAAACAGACAGGCTTACAAAATAGACAAGATTGGTCTTGTATTCAATTTTTGTAAGCCTGATACACTAAGAAAGACATAATTGAGGTATATTTTATTTGTACATTTTTTAGACCTGCACTGTTAAGTTATTACTTAAACACCCAGCAGGGGGTGCTATCACTGGCCTAGATTTAGAGTTCGGCGGTAGCCGTCAAAACCAGCGTTAGAGGCTCCTAACGCTGGTTTTGGGCGCCCGCTGGTATTTGGAGTCAGTGATTAAAGGGTCTAACGCTCACTTTACAGCCGCGACTTTTCCATACCGCAGATCCCCCTACGCCATTTGCGTAGCCTATCTTTTCAATGGGATCTTCCTAACGCCGGTATTTAGAGTCGTTTCTGCAGTGAGCGTTAGAGCTCTAACGACAAGATTCCAGCCGCCTGAAAATAGCAGGAGTTAAGAGCTTTCTGGCTAACGCCGGTTTATAAAGCTCTTAACTACTGTACCCTAAAGTACACTAACACCCATAAACTACCTATGTACCCCTAAACCGAGCTCCCCCCACATCGCCGCCACTCGATTAAAATTTTTAACCCCTAATCTGCCGACCGCCACCTACGTTATACTTATGTACCCCTAATCTGCTGCCCCTAACACCGCCGACCCCTGTATTATATCTATTAACCCCTAACTTGCCCCCCACAACGTCGCCGCAAGCTACTTAAAATAATTAACCCCTAATCTTCCGACCGCAAATCGCCGCCACCTACGTTATCCCTATGTACCCCTAATCTGCTACCCCTAACATCGCCGACCCCTATGTTATATTTATTAACCCCTAATCTGCCCCCCACAACGTCGCCGACACCTACCTACACTTATTAACCCCTAATCTGCCGACCGGAGCTCACCGCTATTCTAATAAATGTATTAACCCCTAAAGCTAAGTCTAACCCTAACACTAACACCCCCCTAAGTTAAATATAATTTTTATCTAACGAAATAAATTAACTCTTATTAAATAAATGATTCCTATTTAAAGCTAAATACTTACCTGTAAAATAAATCCTAATATAGCTACAATATAAATTATAATTATATTATAGCTATTTTAGGATTAATATTTATTTTACAGGCAACTTTGTAATTATTTTAACCAGGTACAATAGCTATTAAATAGTTAAGAACTATTTAATAGTTACCTAGTTAAAATAATAACAAATTTACCTGTAAAATAAATCATAACCTAAGATATAATTAAACCTAACACTACCCTATCAATAAAATAATTAAATAAACTACCTACAATTACCTACAATTAACCTAACACTACACTATCAATAAATTAATTAAACACAATTGCTACAAATAAATAAAATTAAATAAACTATCTAAAGTACAAAAAATAAAAAAGAACTAAGTTACAGAAAATAATAAAATATTTACAAACATAATAAAAATATTACAACAATTTTAAACTAATTACACCTACTCTAAGCCCCCTAATAAAATAACAAAGCCCCCCAAAATAAAAAATTCCCTACCCTATTCTAAAATACAAATATTACAAGCTCTTTTACCTTACCAGCCCTGAACAGGGCCCTTTGCGGGGCATGCCCCAAGAATTTCAGCTCTTTTGCCTGTAAAAAAAAACATACAATACCCCCCCCAACATTACAACCCACCACCCACATACCCCTAATCTAACCCAAACCCCCCTTAAATAAACCTAACACTACCCCCCTGATGATCTTCCTACCTTGTCTTCACCATGCCAGGTTCACCGATCCGTCCTGGCTCCAAGATCTTCATCCAACCCAAGCGTGGGCTAGACATCCACTGAAGAAGTCCAGAAGAGGGTCCAAAGTCTTCCTCCTATCCGGCAAGAAGAGGACATCCGGACCGGCAAACATCTTCTCCAAGCGGCATCTTCTATCTTCTTCCATCCGATGACGACCGGCTCCATCTTGAAGACCTCCAGCGCGGATCCATCCTCTTCTTCCGACGACTAGACGACGAATGACGGTTCCTTTAAGGGACGTCATCCAAGATGGCGTCCCTCGAATTCCGATTGGCTGATAGGATTCTATCAGCCAATCGGAATTAAGGTAGGAATTTTCTGATTGGCTGATGGAATCAGCCAATCAGAATATAGTTCAATCCGATTGGCTGATCCAATCAGCCAATCAGATTGAGCTCGCATTCTATTGGCTGTTCCGATCAGCCAATAGAATGCGAGCTCAATCTGATTGGCTGATTGGATCAGCCAATCGGATTGAACTATATTCTGATTGGCTGATTCCATCAGCCAATCAGAAAATTCCTACCTTAATTCCGATTGGCTGATAGAATCCTATCAGCCAATCGGAATTCGAGGGACGCCATCTTGGATGACGTCCCTTAAAGGAACCGTCATTCGTCGTCTAGTCGTCGGAAGAAGAGGATGGATCCGCGTTGGAGGTCTTCAAGATGGAGCCGGTCGTCATCGGATGGAAGAAGATAGAAGATGCCGCTTGGAGAAGATGTTTGCCGGTCCGGATGTCCTCTTCTTGCCGGATAGGAGGAAGACTTTGGACCCTCTTCTGGACTTCTTCAGTGGATGTCTAGCCCACGCTTGGGTTGGATGAAGATCTTGGAGCCAGGACGGATCGGTGAACCTGGCATGGTGAAGACAAGGTAGGAAGATCATCAGGGGGGTAGTGTTAGGTTTATTTAAGGGGGGTTTGGGTTAGATTAGGGGTATGTGGGTGGTGGGTTGTAATGTTGGGGGGGGGTATTGTATGTTTTTTTTTACAGGCAAAAGAGCTGAAATTCTTGGGGCATGCCCCGCAAAGGGCCCTGTTCAGGGCTGGTAAGGTAAAAGAGCTTGTAATATTTGTATTTTAGAATAGGGTAGGGAATTTTTTATTTTGGGGGGCTTTGTTATTTTATTAGGGGGCTTAGAGTAGGTGTAATTAGTTTAAAATTGTTGTAATATTTTTATTATGTTTGTAAATATTTTATTATTTTCTGTAACTTAGTTCTTTTTTATTTTTTGTACTTTAGATAGTTTATTTAATTTTATTTATTTGTAGCAATTGTGTTTAATTAATTTATTGATAGTGTAGTGTTAGGTTAATTGTAGGTAATTGTAGGTAGTTTATTTAATTATTTTATTGATAGGGTAGTGTTAGGTTTAATTATATCTTAGGTTATGATTTATTTTACAGGTAAATTTGTTATTATTTTAACTAGGTAACTATTAAATAGTTCTTAACTATTTAATAGCTATTGTACCTGGTTAAAATAATTACAAAGTTGCCTGTAAAATAAATATTAATCCTAAAATAGCTATAATATAATTATAATTTATATTGTAGCTATATTAGGATTTATTTTACAGGTAAGTATTTAGCTTTAAATAGGAATCATTTATTTAATAAGAGTTAATTTATTTTGTTAGATAAAAATTATATTTAACTTAGGGGGGTGTTAGTGTTAGGGTTAGACTTAGCTTTAGGGGTTAATCCATTTATTAGAATAGCGGTGAGCTCCGGTCGGCAGATTAGGGGTTAATAAGTGTAGGCAGGTGTCGGCGACGATGTGGGGGGCAGATTAGGGGTTAATAAATATAACATAGGGGTCGGCGATGTTAGGGCAGCAGATTAGGGGTACATAGGGATAACGTAGGTGGCGGCGGTTTACGGAGCGGCAGATTAGGGGTTAAAAGTGTAATGCAGGGGTCAGCGATAGCGGGGGCGGCAGATTAGGAGTTAATAAGTGTAAGGTTAGGGGTGTTTAGACTCGGGGTACATGTTAGGGTGTTAGGTGCAGACTTAGGAGGTGTTTCCCCATAGGAAACAATGGGGCTGCGTTAGGAGCTGAACGCTGCTTTTTTGCAGGTGTTAGGTTTTTTTTCAGCTCAAACAGCCCCATTGTTTCCTATGGGAGAATCGTGCACGAGCACGTTTTTGATGCCGGCCGCGTCCGTAAGCAACTCTGGTATCGAGAGTTGCATTTGCGGTATAAATGCTCTACGCTCCTTTTTTGGAGCCTAACGCAGCATTTGTTTGAACTCTCGATACCAGAGTTAAATTTATGGTGCGGCCAGAAAAAAACCCGCGGAGCGTTAACAGCCCTTTTACCGCCGAACTCTAAATCTAGGCCACTGTGACTTAGTGCCTCACTTTAAGGCTTAACACCTATTGTACACTTATGAATCTACTCACACAGAATTTACACTCTCAGTGAAACTGGAAGTGTTACTATGACAACTTCCGGTTTGCCGCTTTTTTTACATCAATGTTTTTCTAGTATGAATTTGCCTACACATATATCTTTTGTTCAATAAGGTGTGTGGGGATCTGCACCCTAAATATGTATGGTTTTGTATGTTTTGTAGTAATAATTATGAGCCCGGTGAAACCGGAAGTGGAGAGCAGGTGCCCTTCCGGTTGGGGCTGGATGCAACACAGGGATGCGTTCCAATCACTGTTTGGCGCAATTTTGATAGATGTGGGAGGTATGTGCTTGTTAAGTTGTCACTATATAATGTGTAAGTGTTTATCACATTTGTTCACCTTTTTTTTGATCTGATGAAAGGGACTTGAGTTCCATGAAACGTCATCTAATAAATTTGACCTTGCACTGGAGAAAATCCTGAGAGTGCATTATTATTGGAAGAGTACTATTTGTTTTATTTGCACCCAGGTGGCTGGAGTTGGTGGGAGGATTCATTTTCCTGTATATATATATATACTGTATATATATATATATATTTACACACAGTATATACATGCAGTATATATATATATATATATTGTATATATATATATATATATATATATATATATATATATGTATATAGGTAGTGGAGAAAAGGATGCACTTGCCAGGATTTTAATTTAATAAGGTTATTTTTGTTGGTGTCTGACGAAGGGGAAATAAAGGTAACAATTTGAGAATCCTGGCAAGTGCATCCTTTTCTCCACTACCTATACTTTGATCTTGGAAGCACCCTGGGTGGATATTTGGTAACCATGAGTGCTGGCCATTTGCATAATTTATATATATATATATATATATATATATATATATATATATATATATATCAAACGGTGTGTATGCACTCCCACTGTCCATCACCAAGCGCCAGGGTGCTCTTGAAAAATGATAGAAAGAGTAAGAATAAGCACTGACTGATCTTCAGATAACAGTGTCAACCAAAATCTTTATTGCGTGCTGTAACGTTTCGGGACCAAACACTGTCCCTTCTTCTGACAAACAAAAAGGCAGCTTTTGTTCCTGTAATTTTAATCTCTCCAGCACGTCTTTCATCTGCCCATAACACCGGAGGAGGAGCTATTCCTTGCTGGTACTAAAGTGCGGACTGTTAGCGGTTAAGCTTCTGCTTTCTATCCGTATCCATCCAGTATTTGGGTTTGCTCTTTTGAGTGATAACTATTGTATTGTCACTCACTAATCCTTTATACATGGTGCTAGTTGTGCATTTGTGACGTTTTTATACTTTTAATAAATATATATGTTTTAAAGATTTACATGGGAGATACTGTTTACCTACCAGTATAAAGTAGGTGTGCACATTACCCTGAGCTTGGATTGGCTCCACCAAATGTGAGTAATCACTTGTTAAGAATTGTATCAACTGGCCCGAGTTGGCTACAGAATTACGCTATGTTGTGTCTTTTGTTTCCTTTCTTCTGAGAACGTATTAAAGATGACTGCAGCATATGCTATAAGGAGTGAATATATCCTCCAAAATCAATTAATGAACTTTTAGTTTGTTTATGGTTTTCACATTTATTTCATTCATTTTTATTTTTTGTGATTCGTTGGTATATTTATTATAATATTTATACAATTAGCATATATAAGATGTCGTATAGCATCTCCTCAAGTGGTTTGATAAAACTTGTATGCAAAGAGATATATATATCTTGCAGTATGTTATCCTTTTTATGAGAATATAAATGTGATGATTCTAAAAAGAACCCAAAACAAAAGTTCATATAAGGATATGTTATCCTTTTTAACAAAATATCTCTTAGTATCCAATGTCCCAAAAATTATGTTCTAAGAAGACAAAGTTTCGGTTTATCGTACAATGTTTCTTATTGATGATAAATTGCAATAAAATACGGCCAAACATTAATACCAGCTAACAACTGCTTAGTGTTTATTTACATACGGTTTTCTCTTTTTCTCTTCCTTGTCCTTCTTAAAACAGTGCACTGTTCCAATTAGTTTTCTCTCAGTAAGTGGTTCCTGGTGGAGCCCTATGTTATTACGTCTCCTTTCACCAAACAATGGAATTATAGGTGAGTATCTTCTGTAGAGAGAGTTGATACACTTCTGTCTCATCGCCTTTTAGGAAAAGGGTACTCACAGACTTCTTGTCAACAGCCGTTTGGAAATGCGTATGTGCATCTATTTGATTAGTGGCTGGCATTTCCATAGTCAATATTTGCTACAAAGAAAAAACAGTTGCAATGACAATGTATGTACTTCATTTTACACAATAATTACTTCAAATTTGATGGTAAATATTATCTTCAAAAGAGGGGAACAGCAATGGGCACGAGATTCGCACCCAGTTATGCAAATTTGTTTGTGGGTGACTTTGAGGATAATTTTTTGTCAACCACACCGTGGGGTGCGAATCTCGTGCTCTACAAACGCTTCATAGATGATGTGTTCATCATATGGAGAGGGGACCAGGAATTGTTTGACCAATTCATAGAAGACCTAAATAAAAATGATATAGGGTTATGTTTCACTCATGAGTCAAGCAAACAAAACATCAGCTTTCTAGATGTGGATATAAAAATATTGGATAACAAAATTACAACCACCACTTACTTTAAAAAGGTAGCTCATTAGCATCCAATGGAAATGAAAAAATATAATTTTACGTACAAAAATAATGCTTCAGGGGAGCGTGTCCATGGCACGACTGAGATCGGTTGCATGTTCAGTAGCTCCAGTGGAAAAACAATAATTCGCTTGTTATTGCTACCATTTTACAGCATCCATCAAATATAAGAATTCCCTCAACCACACTGCACGTAGCAGTATCGAGAAATAGCTTTTTTTTTTGTTCTACTTATGATACCGGAGACGTGACTCAGACTTTCAAGGCCTATATATCGGCGGCTAGCAAATAGGCAGTGAACCCCCCCATCCCTGGAAGCCCGGGGTATTAACCCACCTCTAATCTACAGTACACTGCAGCCTTACTTAATCACTGCTGGTCTATTGTTTTATATTTGCATCTGTCAGGGTGCCAGGAATCAGACTGAGACAAGAAGTGCAAAAATATGCACACCTTTATTATTAACAAAAAATAATAAAAAGTCCATAAGTCAAATAAAAAGCCAGGAGTCAAAACCAGAGCTGGTAGTCAAACGAGCCGAGTCAGGAGCCAAAACGAATAGTCAGACAAGTTGACTCAGGAGCCAAAGCGAGTAGTCAGACGAGCCGGAATCAGGAACAAGGAGAACAGCAGAGTCAGGAACAAGCCAGGGATCAGGAACTAGGAGGGACGTCAGACAGCCAGGTAATATACTGGAACTCACAAACAGGTCTGAGACAATGCAAGGGCAAAGCATACTGAACAGAGGCCCTTTAAATAATAAGTGATGACATCACAATTCAGAGACTGCAACCTGTCTCACACAGATGATGTACACCAGTCTGGCCATAAAAGGGCGAGCAGGAAATGAGCAGCATCACACACTATGCACCAGAGTCAGCAAGAGAGGTGAGTAAAATGGCTGCCAGCAGCACATGGCAAACAAAGCAGGGAAAAAACCCTGACAGCATCGGCACAAGTGGACAATGGACAAATCAACACAACCCACAAACATAGAGAGACAGGATACTTTGACTCATCTGGATAATCTATATCTGCAGTTCGAGATCCGGATACAGTCTATTATCAGTAGAAACCCTTTTGACCATCTTACACACCTCTTAAAACGAGAATCGAATAAACTCTGGAGCAATACAACTTTAGGTCAGTTGTGCACTGAGGCCTCATCTGACCCTATAGCTAACAGAGAAACATCCGTTTTGGCGACAGAAACCATCACTTACAAGTGGATCTACTGGTGTGGCCTTACTGCAGGCTCACCTAATATACCAACTAACAAAGTAATTGTAATAGATTATACAATTAAGTACAAGAAGCTTTAGTCAATGTTAGACCATAGTGGTTCTGCTTGTAATAAGTTTTACATAAATTACATAAGTAATGTTTCAATTCTCATTCAAACTAAATAACTTTATTCAGAAAATCTTAAAAAATAAGAGAAAATCACACACACACACACACAAATAGCTTGAGCTCAAATTGTTAAAAACACTTAAACCAGCAAAGACTTTGAAGCTCCCATCATATTAATATAGTTGGAGATAATATTAGCCAGCTGTGACTATATCAGACTATAAAAGCCCTTTCAATCCGAGGGCTGAAGTTAAATTATTTTAGTCATTATGATTTTAAGCTAACAGCTAAGCTTCAATAATATTTATATACCAGGGAGACCGGTCTTGAAGCATGGTAAGCAAAAAATAAAACAACGAAGAGACAGAGCTACTCCAAAGGACCCCTGACGCGCGTTTCACAGTCATTTTGTCAATTTGTTGTCCGAGTGACAGAATATCTCCTGACACAATTTTTTTTCATTTGAAGGAGATTTCTACCTCCAGAGATTTGGGACTTCTATGGGGGCAAAATTTCCCCCCTCCTACGCCAACCTATTTATGGTGTGGGGGGAGCTGTCCCACATCTATGGACGTTCAAACCCTCTCAAAGATCGCATCATCTATTATCGGTGATATATAGATGATCTCCTTTGTATTTGGCAAGGGGATGAAACTAGTACAGGACAATTTGTATCCATATTAAACGATAATGAAATTGGAATTAAATTCACTTCAGAATTTAATCAAAAAGAGAAACACTATCTAGATGTGAACCTGATAGGAACTACTAGTGGAACAGTACAAGCAGAGGTTTTCTATAAACCTATTTCAGGAAACGCATTATTCCATGCCCATAGTAACCATGCCAAAAGGGTATTTAACTCAGTGGCAAAAGGACAGTTCATGAGGTTGAGACGAAATTGTACCACAACTGAGTCTTATACAAAGCATGCAGACACACTGACTGACAAACTGAAGGATAGGGGCTATGCCAAAGAATTGATCACTACAACTAGAAATGTAGTAAGAGAGATGAAAAGAGAAGAACTTCTCAAGGGAAAGGTACATAAAAAAAAAGATAAGAGAGTCACTTTTGTGACACAATATAGCAATCAATGCCACCAAATTTGTGCTATCATATGGAAACACATTGTTGCATGCAGATGATAAGTTGGTAGACATAGTCAGACAGGACTGTAGATTCTCATTTAAAAAAGGTAGGTCGCTAGGGAAACAGGTAGCTCCCACAAATCTGAAAAAAAGCAGAGACAACATCCAGCTCATGGTTAAGGTTCATATCATGCAAAGCATGTGCATTTCTTACAGAGGGTAATGCCTTCGTTAGTTCAAGCATAGGAGAAAGATTTGAACATGATAGCTGTTTCAATTGTAGAGAAACCTATGCAATCTATTAACATGCACACACTGTGAACTCCAATACATAGGCCTCATGACCAGAGAGGTACAGGAGCGTATCAGGGAACACATCACTAATATCAAGCATGGGTCACTATCAACACCCTTGCTACAGCATTTCAAACATATACACTCAAAAAGTCCAGATACTATCAAATGGACGATTATAGAGACAATCCATAACAAACCAAGATGCAAAAATAGGGAGTCCAGGTTAGAATTACGAGAAGTTGTTGGATTCACAAACTTAGAACAAGAATACCCCAGGGGCTAAACTGTGAGTTTGATGTTATCAATCATTGGCAACATTAAACTATTCATTTATAATCCATCGAATCCACACTTAAAATAATATAATATAATTTTTCCTCATGACAAGCATAAGTGCACATATATGTTTAATTTAACAATGTACCAACTAGGGTTAAAGATTTAATCAAAAATTCAACCTAATTTAATCTAAAGAAGTTGCAGTTGTTTATTTCAAAACTACATTGAACATAGTCATAGTTGTGTCACTCAAGTGAAACCAAATGGTTTAACACTTACAGTATCAACGAAATTAGAGAACAAAATATGACCACAGATAAACTAGAAAGGATATCATGTTTTAGCATAACAATTAAATTGTGGGTTTTAATGATGTATCAAAATGTTACCATAGATGTACTAGCAAGGATGTAATGTTTGGCATAATGACTAAAATTTGTTTTCCTATAGCATATTCCACAGAATTAAGAGATCACTAGTAAGTAGCAAGTAGTTCCTTCTTATACAGAAGTCCAAGGTTGTGCATAAAGAATAAAGAAAAGAAATGCATAAATTCTTGAAGTAAATAGAATAATACATTTTTCACACCCCACAAAAGATCCTAAGGATAGTGATCCCAAAGGGGTTTATTGATATTGTTACAGCTTCTGTGGAATATACATGATACAATCCTTTCTGTCATTGTTCAATATCTGTGTAAAATATCTGTTTAACATAGTACCCTCTGTACACATTGGTTTGATCAATTTAACACATATTTGTTACAAATTGGTAGTGGGTAATTGAACAATCCTTGGAGATGCAACAGCCAATCACAATGGGAGTGAGACAAATCATTTTAACCAATTAGAACTCATTAGGCCTTTTAAAAAAGGTGGGCTATGGCAGGTACCCTAAGCTATGATTACGGCCAATGCCGAAACGTGTTAGCTGGGTCTGCCATATACCCTTCCATTTGGCATTTTTACAGATGAATTTTGTTCATGGAAGCGTTTACATGTTGTGAATTTTTCTAAATGAAAGCTAAGTTTTATACCATGGATCTGCCTGGTGTTTTGCCGTTTCACACTTTAATTTTTTGTATAACAGATGGAGGTAATTTTACTGTATCCATGAATTGGTAAATTAGAAATTAACTTTAATTACATTTATATTCTGAGTATCAACACGGCCATTTGTGCCCATGAATACATACATGCTCTTGCTATGCTCTGTGGCCAGCGGCTGAGGCCGTGGAGCATGGTTGAGTGAACTAATATTATCCCTGTTGGCCTATATTAATATATCTTATCATAAAAATTCATATTCCCATTTTATATAACTTTGGTATTATTTTTAGATCCATATATCATATTGTTTGAATACTTTTATTTATGGAGCACTTTGTTGTTTTTCTTTTTATCACTCCTTGCTTCAGTATTAGCATGCTGTTACCACTTTTGAATACCACGTTAATAGGATTTCTAACATTTTTTTAATGTATATAGCACATATGAGGCTATGGGCATTTAATTAATCACACCCAAAGCCCTAATGTACAATTTTTCTATTTGACTGCAAACCACTTTTTCTAATTTTTATTTCTTATTATTTTGTAGGCAGTTTAAATAAGGTTGGTTACATTCTCTTCTGAGTGACATTTAGATTAGAAATGTCCAAAACAGCAGCACTCCAAAGTATCAAAAAGACTTTATTTCAACAGAGCAACAGACAAAAAAATCCACATCCAGTTTAGCCTAGAGGTGGCCTTTCCCTTTAATTGTTTTCTTTAATTTATTTTTTACCCTCTGTATTATTTTCCTATAAATTACAGTTCCCGGTTTAGAGGAGACCCCGAGTGCACCTGCATCATTAGCACTTCATACCGTACTTCGTACATAATTCCCAAAATTAAAGCGCTCAAAAGTCCTCTTGGACAGTACTAGTCCGTGCTAGTATGTGAAACGGTAAACAGCCACTTACCCCTGCTTCACGGATCCCGCTTGTGTGGTTATATAGTGCAGCCCTTGGGATATCTCTTAGGCTCTGTTGTCGTCAAGGTGCTCTTTTGCTGTTGTGTGCTTGGAGCCGCTTCGCTCGACAAGCTGTTTCTCACACACAGTTCTATTGCGGCTCGACGCCGCCGTACCTCCACAAGCCTCCATCTTTATTGCGGACCCTATTAAAATGTTGAACTAGGGGGGGTAGTCAGGGTACCCACCTTGATGTTTGAGAGGTGTTCCCTAATATGTGAGCGCACTTCCCTAGTCGGCATACCCACGTATTGCAAGTAACAGCTGGTGCAACTGGCTAGATACACTGTATAAACAGTTCTACAATTCATGCACCTATTATGATTGTACGATTTGTGAATTCACTCTTAAAGCCTTCCCATACTGTTAAATGTTCACACGTCTTGCAGGTAAAATTGCTGCATTTATACACACCCTTAAATCTCAACCATGAGCTTGTATCTTCCCTCTGTGTGGATTTTAATTGTGTGGGTGCTAAAATGTTGCCCAACGAAAGTCCGAAAGGTACATTTACAGCCTTTGTGTATAGTGTCTGCCAAGGCATCATCTGCTGCCAGTAGTCTATAATGTTTCTGTACAATACTACAAATCTTATGGTACTGTTCACTGTAGTCTATGATGAAAAATGTACCTTTGCTTTCATCTTTATTTTGTTTATGTCTATTTTCAATTGATTTAATCAGTAAGTCTTGTCTCCTGGTTTTAGCTACCTCCTTTCTTATCTCTTGAATCACATGTGGTCTATTGCCCCTTTCTTTTAAAAGTTCTGTTAATTGGTTAGCATCTGTCTCATATTGTTGCTGCGTGCTACAATTTCTCCTCAGCCTCACAAACTGTCCTTTTGCGACAGATCTAAAATCCTGCTTGGTATGAATGCTCCTGGCATGTAGAAGTGTGTTGCCGGTAATGGGTTTTCTGTAAACCTCAGTTTCAACACCAGCTCCTGGTATACCCTTTAAGGTTAAATCCAGGAAAATAATTTCCTGATGATTAAGCTCAAAAGTGAACTCCAATCCTATGTCGTTTATATTTATCCAATTTACAAATTTAATGGCTCTCTCTTTCATTCCTCTCCACACCAGGAGCAGATCGTCAATGTAACATTTGTACATCCGTATATTTTGCCTGAAAGGGTTCCCATCCCCATAGATGTGGGACAGCTCCCACCACCCCTCCAGGGATTTATGTACCTTCGGTAAATTATTGAAAATGGGTACTACCGGATTATCCACCGAGAGGAAGTCACAGGTAGGTCCATCAATGAAACCCAAATATTTTCCGTCATCCAATATTTGTGTAAGCTCACGCTTAAATTTCAAAGTGGGATCTCTACATAATCTTAAATAATGTGTTTCACTGTGTAGTTGCCTTTTAGCTTCCAAAATAAACTAGGATCTAGGCATGCTCACTCTCTTGTCTGCACTCCTTATCACTAACTCCACATTGTCCTGGAGTTTCTTGAGAACTGATCTCTCCTCTTTGCTCAAATTGTGCAGACCATCGGGGGTGGTCTGGTGCAGCAAGGTCAGATCCTTTTCAATCCGTTCCTGAAATGTTTCAAGTGTATTTCCCCTACATTGTATCGGATAGAATTTAGACCTCTTTTTAAATTTTGGAAAATTTGCTGCCTGTTGACTGTCTGAGGTGGAACCTTCCTGAAAGAGCTGTTCCAACAATGCCAAATCGCACAATTCACTAAAAGTTAGTGCGTCATTAGATCTATTGCTAGATGTTGTTGTATTTCCAATGTAGTTACCCTGTGTATTATATCTATTGTGAAAATATGTTCTTAGTGTTAATTCTCTGATCAATTAACTCAAATTCACCAATGTGTTGAATAAGTTAAATTTATGAGAGGGTACAAAGCCCAAACCTAAATTCAATACTTTAAGCTCAATATCTGATAGTCTATAATCTGACAAATTGATGACATTATTCTTCACTGGTACTTGCTTCTGTGTCTTCCTCGCCTGGTTGGGTACCTGTTTTGTCCCTGATAATTGGCTTGACAACCTCTTCCTCTTTCCCCCCTGGTATGGTTTTGAGTGTGTGGGATGGAAAAAAACCTGCTCTAGGCTATGTCTATTTTCTATATTAAGGGAAGTGGCAGTA
Organism: Bombina bombina; assembly: GCF_027579735.1. Taxonomy (NCBI): domain Eukaryota; kingdom Metazoa; phylum Chordata; class Amphibia; order Anura; family Bombinatoridae; genus Bombina; species Bombina bombina. Next base: position 983,697,068 of record NC_069502.1, read on the forward strand.
CCACCAGTAATTGGTTCGTCAGTCTGCAATATATCAGGAGTATATTTTGACCCTCCTGGTGTTGTTTCTTAAGAATAGGCGGACCTCCTTTAATGGTCATTACTTTTGGTCTTACAACTAGGGGAGCTTCAGGGATATCTACTGGAATAGAGTCTGTATTCCTTACATTTTCCTCTCCACCAGATGCAGAGCTTTCATCATAAGATTCTTCTTCGCTTTCTGAAAATGTTACCTTCTTATTATTAGAGTTATTTGCCCTATGATCAATCTCAACATTACTCTTATTGTTTCTATTCCATCTACCCTGTGTGGCAGTTATAAACAAAGGCCTAGATTTGGAGTTCGGCGGTAGCCGTCAAAACCAGCTTTAGAGGCTCCTAACGCTGGTTTTAGGCTACAGCCGGTATTTGGAGTCAGTGATTAAAGGGTCTAACGCTCACTTTTCAGCCGTGACTTTTCCATACCGCAGATCCCCCTACGCCATTTGCGTAGCCTATCTTTTCAATGGGATCTTTCTAACGCTGGTATTTAGAGTCGTTTCTGAAGTGAGCGTTAGAGCTCTAACGACAAGATTCCAGCCGCCAGAAAATAGCAGGAGTTAAGAGCTTTCTGGCTAATGCCGGTTTATAAAGCTCTTAACTACTGTACCCTAAAGTACATTAACACCCATAAACTACCTATGTACCCCTAAACCGAGGTCCCCCCACATCGCCGCCACTCGATTTAAATTTTTAACCCCTAATCTCCCGACCGCCACCTACGTTATACTTATGTACCCCTAATCTGCTGCCCCTAACCCCGCCGACCCCTATATTATATTTCTTAACCCCTAACTTGCCCCCCACAACGTCGCCGCCAGCTACTTAAAATAATTAACCCCTAATCTTCCGACCGCAAATCGCCGCCACCTACGTTATCCCTATGTACCCCTAATCTGCTGCCCCTAACATCGCCGACCCCTATATTATATTTATTAACCCCTAATCTGCCCCCCTCAACGTTGCCGACACCTGCCTACACTTATTAACCCCTAATCTGCCGAGCGGACCTGAGCGCTACTATAATAAAGTTATGAACCCCTAACCCGCCTCACTAACCCTATCATAAATAGTATTAACCCCTAATCTGCCCTCCCTAACATCGCCGACACCTAACTTCAATTATTAACCCCTAATCTGACGACCGGAGCTCACCGCTATTCTAATAAATGTATTAACCCCTAAAGCTAAGTCTAACCCTAACACTAACACCCCCCTAAGTTAAATATAATTCTTATCTAACGAAATAAATTAACTCTTATTAAATAAATGATTCCTATTTAAAGCTAAATACTTACCTGTAAAATACATCCTAATATAGCTACAATATAAATTATAATTATATTATAGCTATTTTAGGATTAATATTTATTTTACAGGCAACTTTGTAATTATTTTAACCAGGTGCAATAGCTATTAAATAGTTAAGAACTATTTAATAGTTACCTAGTTAAAATAATAACAAATTTACCTGTAAAATAAATCCTAACCTAAGATATAATTAAACCTAACACTACCCTATCAATAAAATAATTAAATAAACTACCTACAATTACCTACAATTAACCTAACACTACACTATCAATAAATTAATTAAACACAATTCCTACAAATAAATACAATTAAATAAACTAGCTAAAGTACAAAAAATAAAAAAGAACTAAGTTACAGAAAATAAAAAAATATTTACAAACATAATAAAAATATTACAACAATTTTAAACTAATTACACCTACTCTAAGCCCCCTAATAAAATAACAAAGCCCCCCAAAATAAAAAATTCCCTACCCTATTCTAAATTAAAAAAGTTACAAGCTCTTTTACCTTACCAGCCCTGAACAGGGCCCTTTGCGGGGCATGCCCCAAGAATTTCAGCTCTTTTGCCTGTAAAAGAATAAATACAATACCCCCCCCCCCCAACATTACAACCCACCACCCACATACCCCTAATCTAACCCAAACCCCCCTTAAATAAACCTAACACTAAGCCCCTGAAGATCTTCCTACCTTGTCTTCACCATACCAGGTTCACCGATCCGTCCTGAAGAGCTCCTCCGATGTCCTGATCCAAGCCCAAGTGGGGGCTGAAGAGGTCCATGATCCGGTCAAAGTCTTCATCCAAGCGGGGCAGAAGAGGATCTTCCATCCGATTGAAGTCATCATCCAGGCGGCATCTTCTATGGTCTTCCATCCGGAGCGAAGCGGCAGGATCCTGAAGACCTCCAGCGCGGAACATCCATCCGGACCGACGACTGAACGACGAATGACTGTTCCTTTAAGGGACGTCATCCAAGATGGCGTCCCTCGAATTCCGATTGGCTGATAGGATTCTATCAGCCAATCGGAATTAAGGTAGGAATTTTCTGATTGGCTGATGGAATCAGCCAATCAGAATCAAGTTCAATCCGATTGGCTGATCCAATCAGCCAATCAGATTGAGCTCGCATTCTATTGGCTGTTCCGATCAGGATCCTGCCGCTTCGCTCCGGATGGAAGAAGATCGAAGATGCCGCTTGGAGAAGATGTTTGCCGGTCCGGATGTCCTCTTCTTGCCGGATAGGAGGAAGACTTTGGAGCACCGGATTATGGATCGCCAACCCCCGCTTGGGTTGGATGAAGATGTTGGAGCCAGGACGGATCGGTGATACCTGGATGGTGAAGACAAGGTAGGAAGATCTTCAGGGGCTTAGTGTTAGGTTTATTTAAGGGGGGTTTGGGTTAGATTAGGGGTATGTGGGTGGTGGGTTGTAATGTTGGGGGGGGGGTATTGTATTTATTCTTTTACAGGCAAAAGAGCTGAAATTCTTGGGGCATGCCCCGCAAAGGGCCCTGTTCAGGGCTGGTAAGGTAAAAGAGCTTGTAACTTTTTTAATTTAGAATAGGGTAGGGAATTTTTTATTTTGGGGGGCTTTGTTATTTTATTAGGGGGCTTAGAGTAGGTGTAATTAGTTTAAAATTGTTGTAATATTTTTATTATGTTTGTAAATATTTTTTTATTTTTTGTAACTTAGTTCTTTTTTATTTTTTGTACTTTAGATAGTTTATTTAATTGTATTTATTTGTAGCAATTGTGTTTAATTTATTTATTGATAGTGTAGTGTTAGGTTAATTGTAGGTAATTGTAGGTAGTTTATTTAATTATTTTATTGATAGGGTAGTGTTAAGTTTAATTATATCTTAGGTTAGGATTTATTTTACAGGTAAATTTGTTATTATTTTAACTAGGTAACTATTAAATAGTTCTTAACTATTTAATATTTATTGTACCTGGTTAAAATAATTACAAAGTTGCCTGTAAAATAAATATTAATCCTAAAATAGCTATAATATAATTATAATTTATATTGTAGCTATATTAGGATTTATTTTACAGGTAAGTATTTAGCTTTAAATAGGAATAATTTATTTAATAAGAGTTAATTTATTTCGTTAGATGTAAATTATATTTAAGTTAGGGGGGTGTTAGTGTTAGGGTTAGACTTAGCTTTAGGGGTTAATCAATTTATTAGAATAGCGGTGATCTCCGCTCGGAAGATTAGGGGTTAATAATTGAAGGTAGGTGTCGGCGATGTTAGGGAGGGCAGATTAGGGGTTAATACTATTTATGATAGGGTTAGTGAGGCGGATTAGGGGTTAATAACTTTATTATAGTAGCGCTCAGGTCCGCTCGGCAGATTAGGGGTTAATAAGTGTAGGCAGGTGTCGACGACGTTGAGGGGAGCAGATTAGGGGTTAATAAATATAATATAGGGGTCGGCGATGTTAGGGCAGCAGATTAGGGGTACATAGGGAGAACGTAGGTTGCGGCGGTTTACGGAGCGGCAGATTAGGGGTTAAAAAAAATATGCAGGGGTTAGCGATAGCGGGGGCGGCAGATTAGGGGTTAATAAGTGTAAGGTTAGGGGTGTTTAGACTCGGGGTACATGTTAGAGTGTTAGGTGCAGACGTAGGAAGTGTTTCCCCATAGGAAACAATGGGGCTGCGTTAGGAGCTGAACGCTGCTTTTTTTCAGGTGTTAGGTTTTTTTTCAGCTCAAACAGCCCCATTGTTTCCTATGGGAGAATCGTGCACGAGCACGTTTTTGAGGCCGGCCGCGTCCGTAAGCAACTCTGGTATCGAGAGTTGCATTTGCGGTAAAAATGCTCTACGCTCCTTTTTTGGAGCCTAACGCAGCATTTGTTTGAACTCTCGATACCAGAGTTAATTTTATGGTGCGGCCAGAAAAAAGCCCGCGGAGCGTTAACAGCCCTTTTACCGCCGAACTCCAAATCTAGGCCATAGTATGCAATACATGAACAGCGTTATTTTTTCATTTTATTTTTTTTAATTTATTTTTTTATTGAGAATCTTGATACATAAACAGCATTAAAGGGACACTGAACCCAAATTTTTTCTTTCGTGATTTAGATAGAGCACAACATTTTTTTTTTTTTTTAAATATTTATTTAAATCCAGCAGAGTGTACAGTCAAAATAAATTCAACCTCTTTGTGCCACGCAGGGCCAGGTAAACCACATTTCGGAGAACCTCAAAAAACTATTTAAAACAATAACTTCATTTTATCTTAATAAGTTGGTCCCCACAGCGTAAAGTTTGTACACTAAACTGGAGTCTTTTCTATTTTATTTATACTAGTTAAAGAAACGAAAAAGAGAACAAATTAGAAAAAAACAGAACAAAACAAAACAAGCAGACAACCAAACAGACAAAAAAAAAAAAAAAAGAAAGAAAAAAAAAAAAAAAAAAGGGGGGGGGAAGGAAAGAAGGGGGAGGGAGGAGGGGGAGGAGGAAAGGGAAGTGGAGGAGGGAAGGGGGAAAAAAAGGAAGAGGAATATAGGGATGTGAGAGAAACCCCCCCCCGCGTCAGAGCACCTTCAGATCTCTACCAAGCACCCAGAAGGACCAGCTCTGAGTTCCTAAAGGGGAATATAAGGTCATGCATTTCTGTGTCTTGTAGTGACTTGATGAAGGCAGACCATTTACTAAAGAATCGTCTAATGTCTAAGTCATTATCTAGGTTAGTATCCCTTTGTTCTAAAATGCATTGTTTTTTTCAGACAATTCTTTATCTCTGAGATAGATGGTATTGCCCTCGTCTTCCATTTTTTGAAGATAAGATATCTAGTTGCTAAAATAGATAAAAATATCAATTTATTCTCTGGATTGTGTTCCCCATGACCAAAAACAATCAGTAACTGTGTAAGACCCGGATGGGAGATCCTAAGGGTTTTGTTAATCCAGAACTCTAATTTATACCAGAGGTATCTTATTCTGGGGCAACTCCAAATCATGTGTATTATGTCCGCTGCGGGGAGTGAACACTTTGGACATTTGTTAAAGCTGGCATAGTGAATTTTGTCGCCTTTTTTGGGGGTGAAGTATGCATTGTGAAGAAGTTTAATGTGCATCTCACGCCATGTAGCTGAGAGAGAGACCTGAGCCACTTTGCAAATTGAGCTTTGAATAGTTTTTGTATCAATGGTTGATTGTGGTAATAGCCTATTCCATAAAGCAGTAATTTTCTCTAACTCTACAACGCCTTTGCCTGATTTAAGTAGCTGATAGCATGGGGAGATGGACCTAATGCCGTTTTTGAACAGAGTGATCCAGCCTTCCAGTTTTCCCATACTCCAGCTCCATCCTACCTCGTTCACTAGTTCGAGTAGAAAGTGTCTAACTTGTAGGAATGCAAAAAATTCCTTATTGTTGATGTGAAACTCTCCTTTTAGCTCGTCAAAGGATTTGACAATGTTCCTTTCTGGGTCCCAAAGTTGTATCACCCTACTCAAACCTAGGTCTTGCCACTTCCTAAAGGTTCCTGAACTGACTCCTGCGGGGAATTTCGGATTTCCCTGTATTGGGAGATAGTGAGAAATTTTCCCATTTAGGGATAATAGATTACTTATTCTCCACCAGGCCCTTAGTGGATTAGAAACAGATTTAAATCTTTTGATTCTGCCTGGTAGATCTTTTGGTGGGCAGTGAACCAGCGCTATCAGCTGATACGGGCTACACATATTCTCTTCCAGGGGCTGATTCGTAACATAGTTACTCTGGGATATCCAGTCGGCCACCACGCGGGCTAAAAAGGCATGGTTATAGGATCGAATATCTGGCAATGCAAGACCAGCACTCTCTTTTGATAAAAAAAGTTTTTTCCTGCCAAAGGAATTTGCTAAGTGAGCCATTTAGGCAGCGAATGTCTTTCTCCAAGAGAATTAATGGGACGTTCTGGAGAACATAGAGGAGTTTTGGGAGCAAGATCATTTTAAACAAAGCAATCCGTCCGGATAAAGATAGCGGAAGAGATTGCCAATTTTTAAGTTTTTCCCTGATCATTTCAAAAATCGGAGAGAAATTAAGATTGTACAGGTCCCCCTGGGATGAAGGGATTAAGATTCCAAGATATTTAAGAGATATTTTAGAGACGGTAAAGGGAATATCATAAAGAGAGTCTTTGTTTTGTCTCAGCCATAGCAGTTCCGATTTTACTTCGTTAATCCTATAGCCCGAAAAGGACCCAAATTGAGTAGTGATGTTTAACAATTTGGGGATGCTGGATTTAGTATCTGAAAGGTATAACAGAAGATCATCCGCGTATAAGGCAATTTTTATAACTTGCTTCCCCACCTTGATGCCTGGAAGTTGTTGCCTAACCATAATTGCTAGTGGTTCGATTGAAATGTCGAAAAGAAGGGGAGAGAGGGGGCACCCCTGGCGCGTTCCCCTTCCGAGAGTTATCTGTGAAGAGGCTATAGAATTGACAATCAGGGTAGTGTGTGGTTCTTTATAGAGATTGATAATAAATTCGAGAAATTTACCTTTGAAGCCAAAATTTGTCAGAGCTGAAAAAAGATGGTCAAAATGTATCGAATCGAATGCTTTCTCTGCATCGATCGAAAGAATAGCCAGGTCGGGTGCCACCCCCTCCCCCCCTCCCTCCAGTACCTCCAGTTTCCTAAAATACTCTGTAACAAGTATGGCCTCTCTGATTTTAGCTGAAGAGTTTCGGCCCCTAAGAAACCCCGCCTGGTCAGGGTGTATTACCGTGGCAAGTGGTGCTTGGAGGCGTTCAGCAAGAATAGAGCAAAATATCTTATAATCTCCGTTCAGGAGAGCTATGGGCCTATATGATTCTTTAAGGGAGGGATCTTTCCCTCCCTTCAAAATTAAGACAGTATTAGATGAAGAGAAAGAGGCGGCCACCTGATTGCCTTTGATGTACATACTGTTATATAAATTGTTGAGATAGGGAGTAATCTCAGAATTCAGAATTTTGTAGAACTCATTTGGGAGACCGTCTGGTCCGGGTGATTTATTATTGGCAAGATCTACAATTGTTTTATTTATCTCTAATTCAGTGATTGGTGTGTTTAGGGAATTAATCAATTCCGTTGATATTTTTGGGCAAGATATTCGACTCCAGAATTGGGATGCCTGTGAGATATCTGAGCCTCTGCTTAGATAAAGATTCTGATAGTAGCTGGTGAAAGCTTTCGCTATTGCTTCTGGTTTATCAAGAAGAATACCATCCTCTTGAATATTTTCAATGAGAGATGTTTTCCTTTCCCTTTTTACCAGATTTGCCAGTAGTTTGCCAGATTTATTACCGAATCTATAGATTCTGGCTTGGATCCCTCTGCGTTTCCTGGAAGATTGTAAATGTGTCTCTTGTGTTTTTGGCCCGAATATATTTTGCCCAGTGTCTAGGTGATTTTTCAAGTAAATAAGAGTTATATGAATTAATCACTGAGCTAGTAATTTCTTTCTCCCTTTGTCGTATTTTCCTAAATCTTTCCGCGCTATAGGCTATGATTTCGCCCCGGAGGACTGCCTTAGCAGCCTCCCAGAAAACCAGGGGCGAACTTATATAGTCTTGATTATGATCCAGATAATCCGCAAATTTGAGTTTAAGCCAATTCTTAAACTTCAGATCATTCGCGAGAAAGGAGGGAAATAAAAAGCGTGTTGGTCTCTTATTGTAGCAGCTAGTCTGCACCTCGAGCGAGATGGGGCCGTGATCTGATAAAAAGATAGGAGACAAGCCTGCTTTTGCTTCTGTCAGTCTTATTCTGTCGCTGATGAGAAAAAGATCGATTCTGGACATTGTTTTGTGCGCTTTGGACAGGCAGGTGAAATCTCTGACATCGGGGTTTTGAAGCCTCCAGATATCTCTTATTGCTAGGTTGTGCATAATTGATTTTATTAATTTAGCTTCTAAATTATCCCGTTTTTGTTTAGGCGACTTACCAGAGATTCTAAGTCTGTCTAATGGGCACTGTGGAGACATATTGAAGTCACCTCCTAGTATTAGGTGTCCCTCCTGAACAGAGAGAATTTTGGCCTGGATCTTGTGCCAAAAGCTGGGGTCTAATTTGTTAGGGGCATAAACATTGCATAGTGTGTAGATTGTTTTGTGGACTTTAGCTTTAATTATTACAAATCTCCCATCAGGGTCTATGTCACTGTGAATAACCGCTTGGCCAATTTTCTTCCCAATCAGGATCGCCACCCCTCTTCTCCTTCGCTCTCCCGGGGAGAAGAAAATTTCTTTCACCCATGTGGATTTGAGTTTCTGAGATTCTTCTGTTGTTAAATGTGTTTCCTGCAAGAATGCTATATCGGCCCCTGATTTCCTCAGATGCGTTAGAATGGCCTTTCTTTTAATTGGAGTGGAGATCCCACCCACATTCCATGAAACTAATTTAAAGTTTGCCATAGGTTTTTAACTGGGTAGTGTGATCGAGTCCAAGTGTGACTGGCGCGGGTGGGAGGGGAAGGAAAGGGAAGGAAGGAAAAAAAAAGAGAGGAGAGGGAAAAAAAAAAAAAAAACAAAACCCCAGAATTTTAAACAAAAAAAAGGAAAGAAAACCAGGAGGGCTTAAGGCCCCATCTATCATTACTTTCCTAAGACAAGGAATCCTGCTCATGATAAAGAAAAAAAAAAAGAAAAAAAGATGAAGGGAAGAAAGGAAAAAGAAAAAGAAAAGTAGGAAAAACAGTGGGAGATAAATCCCTTTTCCCTTTTTCTCTTTCTCTTCCCTTTTCAGCCTGGTGGATATGTGCCTGAAATGTTGGAGTCTTTCAAATGTTGTTCTACTTCTTGAAGAGTATTGAAAATAAATGTGTTCTCAGCTTCTTTGATTTTAAGTTTTGCAGGATAGATTATGGTGGCTTGGTAGCCCTGTTGGATCAATTTTGTGCACATGGGGGCTAACACCCTCCTTTTGGATGATGTTTCAGCTGAGAAGTCTTGAAAAAGGAGAATTTTCGATTCTCCAATAGTAATAGGCTGATTCTTACGATAGAATTGCATCAAAGTAACCTTATCTTGAAAATTCAAGAGTTTTGCGATTACTGGTCTAGGTCTATGATTTCCTTTATTATCCACCCAGGGTCTACCAAGCCTATGTACCCTCTCTACTACTATCGGGGGATAGTTAGGTGGGAGTTTGAGAAGCTGAGGTAAATGCTCAGAAATGAAGGAGTTTAGGTCCTCATATCTTTTATCCTCGGGTATCCCTATCAGGCGTATATTATTTCTGCGGGCGCGGTGCTCAATATCTTCGAGTTTAGCCTGAATTACATTTAGAGAGTGTTTAGTTGAATCTAACTTGGTGTTATGTGTTATGGTAAGATCTTCAAGATCTGACACTCTCTGCTCAATTTCATTGATTCTGCCTGCAAACTGTCTGATTTCCTGAGATAGGAGAGTGATATCTTGTCTGATCTCTGACTTTAGTGCATCAAAATTAGGGGCTAATGCTTCCGTTATTCTGGTGACTAAATTTTGCATATCCGATACATCAGTTAGGGAGGATGTGGTAAGACGTGATTCTTGAGGTTCAACTGAGGTTGCTATGGTGTTCTTTGCTCTCCTGTCTTTGTGTTTTGCAGCCATGACTGGCGAGGGAGTCTTAGCATGTGAGTGAAAAAATTTATCCATGTGACGCTTCAGTGAATAAAAAAGAAAAAATTGTGTCTAAAGAAAATTGTCGAGGTGTTAGAATATGGAGAGAAAAGTGGGGGAAGGGAGTGGGGGAAACTGTGAGGAAATGTGAGGGGAGTGCGTGCTCTACTTTAAGCCTGATTTCAGTTAGTGAGAGAAAAAAAAAAAAAAAAGGGGGTGCAGATGCAGGCCGCCGGAAAAAAAATTATTCAGGGGCCAGGGGGTGATTGGAGACACGCTCGCCAGGACTTATAGATGTGATTTAGAAATATTAAAGGGAGAGCCACTAATTCTAGGCAAGATTACTCCTTTTAAGTGTTAGCTGTTATTTTTGTTTTATTGACTGTGCCCGTGACCCTGTATCTTAGGGAACCTTACTAAGGAGTATCGAACTCTATGTGTTATCTAGTTTTGTCTAAAGTGAGCGAATTGTTATTAGATAGAGATTGTTTTTGGATCAGTTGAAGAATTTGCCAGGCATGACCAAGTGGTCCTAATAGGTGGCACCAGAAGCTTGAAACCTGGGCAGCTCTTATGTAGCAAGAGCTGCAGTAAGGACCATTTCAAGAAAAAAAAAAAAAAAGGGAAAGAAAACCCAGTAGATGCTTAGCTTATAACATTAAACATTGAATCTGCATTCTTATATTTCAGAGCAGGGATAACAGGGGGAGAGGAAACTCAAAAGTAGGTGCAGCCAATAGACTGCTCAAAATTTATTTTTATGTATATAACCACAGCTCCTAGGGAGTTTAGACTATAGTGTAGAGAAGTAGAATAAACGAATCGTTTTAAGTCATGTGTTTTTAGGTTACCTGTGGCTATTTAGCCTGCGGTATAGTAATCCTAAATACTAATAATTGCAGCTATGTTCTGAGATACAACATTCAGTATATATATTCTGTCACTGTCCCCCTTTTCCTAGAGGGGTGACTTCAGTAAACCTGGAAATTTATATGAATTTAACATATTTGTAACTTTTGCCTGTTTAAAGCCTTGATCTATTCCACCTGTCTATATAACATCAACTCTTATAGTGCAATAGGACTTAACTCTTTACAATTATTTAAACAGTTATACAGATATGTGAGATTTCAAAGTAGTATAAGTCCTATTTAAATCCCCGGGTACTTTTTAAGAGCTTCTTGCTCCTTTATCAGTTCCAGGGCCAGACCCTGTCAGTCCTTATGTATATGTTTCCTCCAGGTGTCACTGACAGCCTTAAACAAAAGGGAAGGAGGAAAACACAGGGTGTATCAGCTCTAAGGTGCCTGTTTAGAGACTTACCCCCCCCTTCGCGCGTTATCCAGCCACCCCAGAAGTCCGTCGTCAACTCAAATATTCCGGCAGGCAACCCGGTTCCAGAGCAGGGACTGCTATGCCTCCTCCTTTGCTCCGGCTGGTCCAGTGAGCAGTGTCAGTGCCCCTCGCAGATCGTTGGGACCGGGGGAGGCAGCAACACCAGCCTGTGCAGCAGGGCAGTCTGTAGGGGATGCCCCCGTGCCGAGGTCCTGCTCCGTGCTTGAGCCCCGTTCCCTCCCACGCAGCACCGGTGGGGGAGGGAGGAGCAGGGAGGAGCCGATCTACGGGTCGTCGGAGGGGTCACAGAGGTGCAGGATGCAGCAGCGGGACGCCAGCGGGGCCGCAACAAAGCGGCAGGCGGATCCGTGGATCAGCAGGACAACGGCGTAGCCACAGCGGTGGGTCAGATTGATAGGTGAGGTGTTAGCAGAGCCGCATCAATGCGGCAAACACACATTTACAGTGGTAGAAGAAAAACCGCCAACCGAGTCACCGCAATGCGGCGTGTTTGGAAGGAAAGCTGTCCAGCAATTTAAAGTTAGTTGTCGTGGGGCGGCTGGCGCACAGGGGGAGTTTGTCCTGTAGTGACAATGAAGGTACTCTTTAGCAAGCAGACAGGGTCCCAGAAACTTGGGTGAGTTTAAATGTATCGGCAAAGTTCAGGCCCAACAAAAGAGCAGATATGATGAATGTTTGTGTTTTGTAAAAAAAAAGTCCAGATAGATGGAGGTAACAAAGGCCAGTGGGATGATAGGCCACTGGCATGGGTTCCGGAACAGATTTTGCTTGACTGTCCACGCAAATGTATCAGCCCACAGTCAAAGGGCGCATAGAGATTTACCGCCAGCAGGTATGGGACTGGAGCTGTTGCTTGGGCTACACCTGTGCAGCACACCTGTGTAGCTCCTCCTCCACCGGAAAACCCAGAGCACAACATTTTAAGCAACTTTCTAATTTACTCCTATTATAAAATTTTCTTCATTCTCTTGGTATCTTTATTTGAAATGCAAGAATGTAAGTTTAGATGCCGGGCCATTTTTGGTGAACAACCTGGGTTGTCCTTGGTGACTGGTGGATAAATTAATCTACCAATAAAAAGTGCTGTCCATAGTTCTGAATCCAAAAAAAGCTTAGATGCCTTCTTTTTCAAATAAAGATAGCAAGAGAATGAAGAAAAATTGATAATAGGAGTAAATTAGAAAGTTGCTTAAAATTGCATGCTCTATCTGAATCCCAAAAGAAAAAAATTTGGTTCAGTTAAGGAAAACAAATAATATACAGTACAAGAACAATAAAGGTTGTCTCCTTACTGTAATAACAGAAGTGACAATAAATTCCATACATCGACAGAAGATAGTTGTACACTACATTGTTATCAGCAATTTGAGAGTCTCATTTATAATATATAGCGTTTGGTAATGGTTAATTCGATAGCTACTTATGAGCTAATTGATATAGGAAACGTTAATACACTAAAAATGATAACCACAGAAATTATACACCCATAATGAGATAGAAAGAATTTAGTATGACCCACAGATGGGCATATGAAATGCCTTTAATACGGATGTAATGAGAAGGGAGATTCAGTGGATAAACACCGTGACAAATATGTAAAGGGGAAAAAGGGGGGGGGGGGTGTCATCAACCATAACCTTAGCATTGTCGAAAGCAATGCCGAGGGTGTTCTAGGATTACATGAAATGTATATCCGGGCAGGTTGTAATTTGCATATTGCAGGTTTGATAAAGAGTGGCTTGGATGTGTAATAGACTGAGCCAAATACTAATAGATAATAACGTAATATCCCCTGGCTATATATGAAAATTTAGGAAATACCATATCAAAAGGTGAAAGGGTTAAAGATAGTGGCCACAGAGATGTTGTGCATAATAAGATAAAATAGAGCTCAGTCTTAACTCAAACATAACACACCAACATTATTTCTGGCATTAATAATGCTAAAGATGAGGGATATTAATTAAACTGTGATACATCTATGTATATAGCAGTAAACAAAATGTAGTAGTAATAACAACCTGGAAAAATGTAGATTAGTATATGGGGTGTAGGCCACCTAAGTTAAATATAAAGTAGCAGCAGTAACTATACAAAAATTATGTGGTTATAACAATGGAACATTTTAACATAAGATATAGATGCATATATTATGAACTTATCTCCAGGCTACTTAACCTAGCTTAATTCTATACCATTGAAGCTCAAACTCCAAGTTTAAGCATCATGCATAAAAATAATGTCATCATGTGCAAATCTGAAAGTCACTAATAGTAGTATGAGCATTAGTAAACTAAATCCTGCTAACTCAATTGTAATAGGGGCACAATCCTATATTGTGACTTAAATATTTTTCCTACCAGTCATAACAATATTCCAAGAGTCCATTTCTAGCGAGATAATAATATCCCGTCCAGTAGAACCTAGTAGTAGGTCATATGGGGGGGGGGGTGAATATACACTGAGATCCCGGCCGTAGACCCAGTAATACCACACTATAAATGTTAAGTAATATAAATGCTCCTAAACTTAGACCTATAGCAAAAATGAGACTCAAGGTATAGAATGGTAAGCAATATTGAGTCGTATATTTGGGTACATAAATATTCTAGGTATGGCTTGTAAAGATCAGGCCTTACGAGCCCGGCATTAGGAATGATATAGACTAATAGTGACCCCTAGAAGTATATATATATATCTTACAGACAGAGATGGCTAAAAGTTATAAATATCCATAACAGCAGGGTAAAGGGAACCTGTGTATAGTAGCTATAGGGGATGTCCTAGCATACAGATAGCAACTTAACTTATATAGCAATATACCTTGGCGTAAAAATATAAACAGGACAAGAGGATAACATTAAAGAATCTAGTTGCCTTTAAGTAAGTAATAGGCTATGCCTTATAGACCTCAGTAAAATGGCACTATATATATTTAAAGATTAGGCAGAGTTATAACCATAATATATTTAACAATGTAGGAAGGCTTATAGCCTGTTTACTGCTAGACAATGTCCCACATTATGTTGACATAGTTACTGTAAGCCATCCCAGAGTTGACACGCAGAGCTGTTGATATTTTGTATTGTCAGCATCCTTAGATGAGTAGACATGCTGCAACTGAAGATTAGGGGCACTTTATTAGTGGACTTGGGGTCAGCGGGGCATATAGGCAGGTGCTACAGCTGAGGGTAGTGGGTCATAACATCCCCTTGATCACACTGGGGGGTGGGCAAAACAGGGATGGTGAGAAGCAAAAAGTGATGCGATTTAAGCAAGTGTGAGGCATCTATGCTCTTGTGTGAAGTTTGTCCAAGGGTCCAACAACATTGAAGGCTGTTTGCAATATTGAATGATGTTTTCAAGAGTGTGTACCAGAGTCTCAAAAAAAGCTGGCCAGGATATGTACAAAAATTAACCAATGCCTGTCCGCAGTTGGAATAGCATGGGAACATATGTAGGAGGCCACATACAAGTAAGATTACCGCTACTGATGTGTGACCTGCAAAAGTATATGTCCTGTCCGGTCGCCATCTGCGTTCCAACATCTACTAAGCAAGCCATACGCTCTCCCCCGCAGCTCCACACCACCCTCTCTATGCGTAGCATGTATCTGAAGGGCCTGTGATGGTAAACAGAAAGAACCTTAGCACAAAAGTCGTGAGAGCACATAAGGCACCACTTATATCTTGCAGCCGTTAGGATAGCTGAGAATTAACTGCTATTCTTCTCCTTAGAACTGACGCCTTTGTCTGTTATGTGACCATCTCCTCCATCCTCCCACTGGTTGCCGGCCGCATCTCCTGCGGCGGGGATGAGGGAAGAAGGCTAGGACTTGTTTTTGTACTCCTCGGCGTGTAAGTAGATTAATCTCCTCTCATGAGTGGGCTCACTTGGGTGTTCTCCTTCAGGCTATTACCGTTAGCGGGTGCCTCCGGTGTTAAGATGGCCGACTCCACGTGTACATCTCTTACTATAGATATTAGGCTTTCAAAGTTCCTTGCCAATTTCTGCTCCAGTTCTTGTAGCATCCTACATATGATAGTGCTAGCTTGCTCCATGATCACCATTTGTATGTATCTAGATTATCAACCGTGAACTGGATGTTAGTATAGACTGGGGGGATCAGTGTATATAGGTTGTTAGGCCGTGTCTGAAAATTTACAACTGGACCGGGTCTCTCAGGTCATTCACGCGGCATACTCGAACTTGATGCAGATACTGACTTCATATTAAGTGTTGCTCAGGTTCCATGCTGTGGATGGTGAACAGCGTTATTTTTAAGCCATCAAATTATAATGGTGCTTAACTGAGGCACTGTACCTTCAAAGGTGAGCCTCTAACGAGGAGCTATTAACTTACTGCCCATTAGCGAATGAGATGGTTTTACCCCCCTTTTTAAACTTGTATGCAGAAGGTGAATCTAGAGAGCTATGAGTACGGCGCTATTGCCCAAACGCGTAAGATTTACAATATGCTAAAGAGCATTGTTTGCATGTTGTTCATGTTTTAAGAAGCTTAAAAATACAAGTTTTTAAACAAAATGCATTTTCCTATACTCCAGTTTATTCGTATTGAAATATCCCTGTGATAAATATACTATCTATAAGTATGAGGTCCAAGAGTAACCTAATTGAATCGGTAGGGGGAAAATGAGGACTGACATATTGTATATTTAACTCTGTAACACAGATTTGACATGAATATCTGTAATGTATATTGCAATTGTTTATTTGTTCATTTACATTTGTGTTCTCAATAAAAATAAAATAATGGTTCTGGCGATGTTGACGTTCATGCTATATATTTACACATATATACACAGGGGTAAAGCCTGAACTTCTTCCTTTTGCTCTGTTTTCCACCCTTGGCTGCCAGAGAATATGAATGAAAAAAAAAATAATTAAAAAATATATATATACACATATATATATATATATATATATATATATATATATATATATATATATATATATATATATATATATATATATATATATATAAAGCTGTGTTGTACATGTTAGATTTTTTTAGTTATCCTAGCTTGGTTGTCACTTCAATCTTCTGAGGTAGCCAAGGGGTTAAATGAAGACAGAGTAGAAGGATGAATATAAGGCTTGACCTTTGCATCTCAAAGAAGATAAATGCCCTATCCCCAGTTGTAGCAACAGGAGGAGAGAAAGAGACATTAGCCAGGCTCTGCACAGACAGCAACATGAGTTGTAACAGTAATGGAATGGCAGGATCCCCCCTCCCCTTCTGAGATACCAGATAGCCTGCAGGACAAGAGGGCACACAAAATAAGAAGCTGTAGGTTTTTCACTTCCTCTGCCTTGCGATCCATAGGAGTGGGATCCACAGAGTTCCATCAGCCCCAGTAACCATTAATAGGCTGTGGAGGGGTCGAGTCCCTCGGCTGTCATCGCACGACAGTGTTATGCAGAGAGCGCAGAGGCTGTACAGGGAAACAATTCAGTGTGATGCTTCCTGCAGTTTTGGCTGCCCTGCTCTCTCTGCCTGTCAGATTACAAGGATTCTGAGCCTGTTGCCACCTCAAAGTTAGTGCTGTGAGCGCTAAACAGTATCTTACTTTGCAGCTGAGCTGCTGTCTTGTGTCTCTTATGTGGCAGCAATTTTTTTTTTATGCAGTGCTGCTTGGAGAAAGATATGCACGCTGGTGACCCAGTAAACACGGTGTTGCGACCCAGTATTGGGTCGCGACCCGTGATTAGAAGAACCCAGTTATAAAAGATAGTTGCATTATAATTATACTATTACATAACTGCATGCCTGTTATGTAATAATACTATTATAATACTAATGCCTTTTGTAACTTAAATATACATTTTAAAATATATATTTACAATAAAAAAACACAAGAAAAAATTAATACATATTAATTTATATACAATAGTTAAAAGAATATGCATCATACATAAGATTGTATAATATTTTAAAAATTGTAGATAAATGCACTATTAATACCTAAGCTGCCGTTACCTAATCACCTAATCAACCCCCATACAGGTATGAGAGGTGGTTAGGAGATAAGGCCTATTAAATGGTAACCATCAATAATCACCTAATCAACCCCCATGCAGGTATGAGGGGTGGTTAGGAGATTAAGGCCTAATAAATACTAACGATAATCATCTAATCAACCCTCATACAGGTATGGGTGAGTTTGGAGATTAAGGCCTAATAAATACTAACAATAATTACCTAATCAAACCCCATACAGATATGGGTGGGGGTTAGGAAACTAGGGCCTAATAAATGGTAACCATCAATAATCACCTAATCAACCCCCATACAAGTATGAGGGGTAGTTAGGAGATTAAGGTCTAATAAATGGTAACCATCAATAATCACCTAATCAACCCCCATACAGGTAACAGTTTGGTTAGGAGATTAAGGCCTAATAAATACTAACTAACAATAATCACCTAATCAATTCCCATACAGGAGTTAGCAGATTAAGGCCTAAACGGCCTCCTCCCAACACAAACTAGAACCACACTAACACCTAACCCCCCCTCTAAACTAAACCCCCCTCTAAATCTCGTAAGTTACAATAAAATAAAAAATCAAAGTTACAAAAAATAATAAACAAAAGTATCCAAAAAAATACCACTATACCTAACACTAAACTACATGCCCCATAAAATAAAAAAACACCCCCCCGGAAAAAACTAGCACTAAAATAAATTACTATAGTCCTTAAAAGGACATTTTGTGGGATATTGCACTAAAGTGATCAGCTCTTTTACATTTAAAAATCAATTAAAAAGAACCCAAAATAACAAAATCTAACTAAAGAAACCTTTGCTAGAAAAGTTAAAATAAAAAAAACATATTCTTCAAAATAAAAAAACCCACCTAAAAAAAGCCCTAACTAACCCCAAATATTGTACTCACTTTTGGAAAATCTGGCTCCTCTAGATCCAACATTGGGCCCTCTTCATCCCTGTTCCTGGTGCTGGGGCCATCTTCACCGCGGCAAAGGCGGACTTCGACGGCCTTTTCCAACGCCTCTGCTTCTTCTTTTCTTCGGCTCTCTTCTACGAGCCCTCCTCTTCATTCGGTCGCCACCACTCACTGAAATTCCGGAAGTGCGGAACCCTTAATATTAAGGGGTACCACTTAATTCTGATTAGCTGATTTTAAATTAGTCAATTCCTATAGGCTGATTTAAATCAGCCAATAGCAAGAACATTTTTAAATTTAAATTCTACAAATCCAATAGAAAAGAAGAAAATAAACAATTCATAGATTGTTGGCACTTCTCCAACGTGAGACATACTGAATACATCAACTGAACTCCCTTCAAACTCGGGGTTAAATATTGACCTTGATATACAGGCTAATATTAGTAATGATGAGGAGATTGCTGTATATATCACTTTAAAGTATGAAGTGTGCAAAAGTGGTCTAAATATAAATTAATGAAGGTTTGATAACATCAGGTTATTTATATGCATTTATCATTATGACTAAGGATTTTAAGCCTGGCAAAGGTTACTTTATTATATGCTGTATGTAGAAAGAGTAATGAAATCTCAGTAACAACCTGTTCCTCTAGCAAATGATACACTAAAGAGAGTTTTTTATTATAGAAATAATGAGAGCATTCATATTACTTGTTGTATTTATTTATTATAATAGTAATAGTGATAATAGTTTGGATCCCATGTTAGGTATTCATATTATTTGTATTTAACTATAGCATATTTTGTTTTCTATGTTTTGCATATGTGAGTGTAAGCAAGTGTCGATCTTGCTCAATATTATTGTTAATTTTCTTTGGAGTTAAACCTTGTTGTCATGACGAATATAAGGTGGTACTTTACCATCCCAAGAAGCTATTCTATCATGAGTTTCATCATAATACGGGTCACTTGTCTAATAAGGTGCCTAATAAGAAAATTTGTTAAAGAGTATATCCATACCAGATACAAGTTTTGTCACAATGTATAATATACTTACAATGATATTTAAAAAAAAAAAAAAAAAAAAAAAGCATATGTATGTAAAACAGTTAAGATGTGCTATTTGAATGACGAGATGTAGCGATGTGAAGTAGGTTTAGATTAAACCTTTTTTAAGGAGAGAGAGTCAGGAGTCCCGGTGTCTTGTTAAATCAAATCCAAAGTCTACGGCGAGGAGAGCCGAAACGCGTCAGCAGTAGTGACCACTACCCTGTGCTGCAGCTTTGAGAACTTTAACCCAAGTGCTGTTGCCATTTGTTTTAACAAATAAAGCTTTGGATTTGATTTAACAAGACACCGGGACTCCTGACTCGTTCTCCTTAAAACTGTCCTAAACCAGCAAGGAGTCTCCGGTGTGCACTCTCAACCTGTACCCCTTGGGCCACCACAGAAGGATCACGGAGCGGTGACAGGAAAGTGATGTCACACGCTCTACACAGGCACACACTCACGGACGCCACAGGCAGCGAGTGACTTGACGAGGGGAGCGAGCGGCATAGCCGGATCCCTGCAGAAAGCTGATTGGAATTGTCTCCCCCAGGACCGAGCACCGGACGAATGTGGCAAGTGAGTTAGACAAGTTGCTTATGTGCCTAATAATATTACTGTGAACTGTGAGAATAATTTACATATCTGTGGTGGTTTACAAGTGAGTTGTACTTTGCGGCCAGCATATGGAAAGGAGTAAACAAACTCTGTACATTAGATTAAACCTTGTTACAATCCCAGTCTTCATAAATGTTACTTGCGGGTATAAATAGAGGCCACGTAAGAAGCTATAGATACACGTCCACTATTTTCCCTTCTGATGAAGTCTGCCCGTAGGCAGAGGAGACACGTTGAAGGGACAATCAACACTAAAATTGTTATTGTTTAAAAAGATAGATAATGCCTTTACTACCCATTCCCCAGCTTTGCACAACCAACACGGTTATCTTAATATACTTTATAACATTTAAACCTCCAAATTTCTGCTTGTTTCTAAGCCACTACAGACAACCTCTTATCACATGTTAGTTCATGTGGGCCATATAGATAACATTGTGTTTATGCCCGTGTAGTTATTTAAGAGTTAACACAACACAGCACTAAGTGGCTAAAAAAGTCAATAGATAATAAATAGTCACAGTCATGTGATCAGTGGGCTGTCAGAAGATGCTTAGACAAAAGGTAATCACAGAGGTAAAAAGTATATTAATATAACAGTGTTGGTTATGCAAAACTGGGGAATGGGTAATAAAGGGATTATTTATCTTTTAAAACAATAACAATTCTGGTGTAAACTGTCCCTTTAAGGGTAGAGGTGGAGTGTCCCACAAGAGGATCCCTACATGGAGTACTTTCACGGATGATTGGAGGGCCCCTACAAAAATCTGGGATATTTTGAAAGTTATCATACAGGACCTCTCATTTCAAGGACGCTTCCGTGATTTATTATGGTTTTAACTCAAGACTTTCTAGAAAGTCTATTTTTTACATGAGCTTTTTAACCTGTTAATTAAATTTCACTTGGTTCTTGGTGTGCTGTTGGTTTTTATTGTTTTATAGATTAACTCTGCTGTAAGGATCCACCCCTTTCTCTTGCAATGTCGCAACATTGTGGTACAAGTATAGAAGACTGGGACATTGTTGCATATATTTGAACTGACATTCATTTCTATCCTTTGTTACTTCTTAAACCCTTTCATGATTACTTACATATACATATATGGTGATATCAGCGGTCTAAGGCACACATGGTAAAAGTTTAGTACCTATATGTGGATTTACCTTTCTAACCCTTACCTGCACTTTTACCTGAAGACTGACCTGCTGGCTAAAGAGTTTTGGAGCTGTACCCTGGTTTATCAGTTTGGTATCTCCCTATCTTGTGATGCACAGCTACTGATGGATTAACTGGTGCTGACCACAGATTTTCATTATCGAATAGGCTTGTGCATTCAGATCCTTCCTTAGATAGGTAAGCACTATTCAGACTGATTCTGGTGAAAGGTCACCACGTTAAGATCTGTTTATATCCAGATCTTATTGTGGTGATCTTGCACCAGAATCAATCCGGCTCCGAAAAGAGCCAAAAAGTGCATTCTTCCGTATTTGGATCCTAACAAAGGATTTGAATGCAAAACTACCCTTCCCATATGCCTGAGTGTACTTATTTACTCTACACCCTGCTCAGATTAATCTCCATCTTAATCTATGTACTCTACACCCTGCTCAGATTAATCTCCTTCAAACAGTGTAAGCCAGAACAAGAGCCAAGGGTAATTGAGTAAGAGGTCAACAGGATACAAAGCAGAGGAGTGACTATCATGGCAGCACGTAATATAATATTCAGAAAGTGGAAGGCTGCAGAAGTCCCCAGTCTAAATGAATTGGTAAATACCATGAAAAAACAGATGTCCATTGAGATACTTGATGTCAAACCTTGTACAGAGAAATGATTAAAAATCTTCTTCTCCAAATGGATAAATATAATGAAAGAATGGCCCCTTACAGCGCAGATTCAATTTATTTATCCTCTGCGGAATACCCCTGAATTTATACTTCTAATATTAAAAAATGTCTCCCACAACAGTGGGGATCTAGGGACCTCTATTAAATAAAATAAGGTATTTTCTGTGGGGTGAGAGAGGTAGGGGGTCCTGGTTTTTTTTTTTAGTTTTAAGGTAAAAGAAAAAAAAAGACATTTTCCATAGAGGTATATAGCTAAAGGTATAAATGGAATTTTTTGTAAAAACAAATCCGATGATTGTATGTTAGAGGTGTTCAAATATTATGGTATTAATGTCAAAGGTGATGTTTTTGTTGTGTTATATGGTATATGTTTTTTTGTTGCTTGTTTGTTAGGAAATGGTATCCATGCAGGGTTATAGAAGATATTATGGTAATCAGTAAAATAAAATAGCATATGTAATACTGGTCTTTTGCTGGTGGAAACTGCATGGAATTTATCTGACGTATGTTGATTTATAATGGGGAAAATAGACTATGGCTGATTTTAAGTCATGCAATATATGCTCAAAATTTTGAGCTACATTTTTATTTTGTTTCTTTTTTACCTTATAAAATTTGATGTGTAAATTATCCCCAAATATGTAAATATTGTGATAATAACATACCCTTTTCTTTTGTACTCTGATTTGGATTATCAATAAAATAAATATATAAAAAAAAAGATATTTGGAGCTGTACCCTGGTTTATCAGTTTGGTATCTCCCTATCTTGTGATGCACAGCTACTGATGGATTACCTGGTGCTGACCACTGATTTTCATTATCGAATAGGCTTGTGCATTCGGATCCTTCGTTAGGTAGGTAAGCACTATTCAGCTCTTTTCGGAGCAAGACTGATTCTGGTGAAAGGTCACCACGTTAAGATCTGTTTAGATCCAGATCTTATTGTGGTGATCTTGCACCAGAATCAAACTGGCTCCGAAAAGAGCCAAAAAGTGCATTCTTCCATATTTGGATCCTAACGAAGGATCCAAATGCAAAACTACCGTTCCAATCTGCCTGAGTGTACTTATGTACTCTACACCCTGCTCAGATTAATCTCAATCTTAATCTATGTACTCTACACCCTGCTCAGATTAATCTCCTTCAAACAGTGTAAGTCAGAACAAGAGCCAAGGGTAATTGAGTAAGAGGTCAACAGGATACAAAGCAGAGTAGTGCAGCAGATAACAGGAAATAACCAGGAAGACCACAGAGGGCTTTTGGAGTCTGACATCTAAGTTTTCAGAACTACCATCACTGGAAAGTTTTAGTTGTAAGAATTGATATGCTTAGTCAGGATGTCAACATGGTACAAATTATTCAGTTTGAACCTACATATCGAATATGGTGTGATTGTTGTTAATTCAATATTGATAGCGGCTACCAGATATTTTTTAGCCCCTTAATGACCATGTATGTCGCCGGTTGTTAAGGGTTTTCTTGTTTCTAATAGCTCGATTTATACCCTCCCTCCTCCCTTCTGGTCACTGGAAATAGCGTGGTACTAGGTACATTGCGGGTCTATAAGGGGTTAATACAGGTTTTTAATTTAATAATAAATGTAAATTCATGATGTGTGCAATTAATATTTTCACAGCATCTTGAGTGATTTAAATATATTTTTAAAAGTTGAAACACGTAATTGCAGTCATGGTCATAAGCAATGATTTGTATTCTCATATTTAATTTGAGTGTGTTTTGTAGTCTGATTTGAGAAATATTAAACCAAAGAACAATTATGGGCTAGATTACAAGTAGCAACCTGAATTTAGTGTGCATGAGATATAGAAATATTGTGGCTGCACTAACTTGTGCACGTATTACAAGTTAAAAGTAAACACTACCGCAAAACAGTTAGCACAATGGAAGTCCTTGCACGCTCCATTGAAGTCTATGGGGAGACTTTAAGGTGGTCGCAATATGCAAAGTCCTGAAGTTAGCTGAAGAGTTGGCTTTCTCTCACAAGCAAACATTTTACTTTTAACTTTAAAACGATTGCAGGTTTAGGGGCTGATTTATTAAGCTCCGTATGAGCCTTCAGGCTCGCCGGAAACAGAAGTTATGAAGCAGCGGTCTAAAGACCTCTGCTCCATAACTTGTCCGCCTGCTCTGAGGCCGCGGGCATAAATCAACCTGATTGAATACGATTGGGTTGATTGAAACTCCCTTCTAGCGGACGATTGGCCATGAATCTGCAGTGGGCGGCATTGCACCAGCAATTTACAAGAACTGCTGGTGCAATGATAAATGCCAACAGCGTATGCTGTCGGCATTTATCGATATAATAAAGAAACAGATTAACGCTTATAGTGTGGTGTATAAGGAGCCGTGAGCTTTCAAAGTAGTGGGAAACAAAAAATCAGTTCGAAAATAGCTTCACCTGCTACACAGCAAAACAAACAAAACCCCTTGTATTCGTACCTCAATTCGGTGGGCAAACAAAGCTACTTCTTCCAGGGATGATCAACCAGGATTCTGAAAGGAAGGGGACCACGCTGATAACGCGATCTTCCACCTCTCTCTTCTCCAGTATTACCGTTTGCATGTGCAGGGCTTTTTCCGGAAATGACGTATATCAAAGCAGTCTTCATTTCCACACTTCGCTTATGCTCCACTTCCAAAACAGGCTCAAATTTTGTATATCTATGGGTTACTCATGCCGTGACATGCTTACCAGGGACAGAAAGGTGTAGGGGCTCCTCACAGCCCCGGGTAATGAGCAAAAATATAAATGAAGTATTGTCCCAAGGATATTTAGCTCTAAAAAATATAATACTTTATTGTATTCATTAAAACAGCATACAAAATAGAAAAAGAGTGAAAAGACTGGTCTAACGCGTTTCAGCTAGCAAGTTGCGTATTCATAGACCCTATCTAGTAACAGTTTACCACACTTAATATAGGTCTCTAATTACAAGTTAATTGATTGCATCTGTTTCATTTTTCTTTTAACCCATTAATTTATGTAAATGAAGATTTCTTATTTGACAAGCTATTTCAAATTTTCCCTGACCTTTTTACTGAATGATGTGTGATGATTAAACAAAAGGCTTAATGATATACATATGTTTTGAGAGTTTTATCAATACTATGTAGACATTTTAGCAAACATGTATCCATTATAAATGGAGACTATATTATGTAGTCGTTAAACTTAAATGTTGCTTATCTGAGAGCATATCTAGAAACTATGTCTAGTCAAAGGCATGACATGTATTTATTTATTTCATACTTAGATTAAACAGTGTATAGTAAACCCTAACCAAAAGCTGGGCTACCCTTATTTCAACCATATGTATATATGTAAATATAACACATACATCTTTTCTAGAAGTTAATAATACTTTATACATGTCTTAGAAAAAATTAGATAAAATATATACTCGTTCCATGTTCTACATAATATATTTATAATAATTTCTAGTCATAGATTGATATTATTCTCTCACTATACAACTATTTAGATGGTGTGTATTACATACAACCATCTAAATATTAATTTGATGTATATCTGTTATTATGTTATTTATAAATTTGCTTATTCCTAGAAATTTACTATATCAAATTCAGAATTGTACCCAAAAGGGACTTGAGTTTTAAGCCTAAATATCTAATAGACTTCTTGTCTGCCTAGGATTTGGGATTTATCTCCTCCCCTGATGGGGGTCTTAGTCACTTCTATTATGTTACACCTAAAGGAGTCAACTACTTGGTTATGTTTATAAATAAAGTGTCTACTAAGAGCTGAACATGGGACATTATTTTTTAATATCTCCTAAATGTTCTCTTATACGTATTCTAGCCTCACGAGTAGTGAGGCCCACGTATTGACCTTTACACAGATTACATTCAACCAGATATATGACAGAACATGAACTACAGTTCCTGCATCCCTGTACATTCAATATTTCCCCTGTTGTATGTGATCTAAAAGTATTGGTTACATTATGGTGCTCACATGCTTTGCGGCAATTGCTTCCACATCTATAGCTACCATTATGTTTTAACCATGAACTGCCAGAGTTATTTTGTCTTTTACTTGAGAATAATGAGAATATCGTTATTAAGAGAGCGGTCAAGGGCAGCAGTATTGTTGTTTGTGACAAAACATGGTATATAGCTGAGGCTAAAAGACAGCTGGAAGACACTAGTGTATATATGAAAGTTTCTTATAACCCACGTATAGATTTTCAAAAACAATTGTTTAAATTACTGAATGAAGGTAAAAGATGTGGCTTTATTGATTTACATACATTTGAGTACTTATATGTGGAGCACCCCAGAACTGTTGTATTCTATCATCTACCCAAAACACACAAAGGTCTAACAGATGGTTCTCTACTTGAGCATCTGTCTGAATGGGTGGACGATATTCTACAGCCATATGTATATGCCCTTAATAGTTATGTAAGAGATACCACACATATACTTAATATATTTAAAGAACAGGAATGGAATGAAAACTTTAGCTGTTTAACTATAGATGCTATATCCCTGTATTCATCTATACCCCATACTATTGGCTTACGAGCAGTGGAACATTATCTTAATAGTGATATCAGACTGAATACTGACTTTAAATGTTATATCCTTAAATTTATTAAGTTTCTTCTTGAACACAACAGCTTTAGTTTTGAAAATGATCACTATATACAAAAACAAGGGACAGCCATGGGGGCATGTTTTGCGCCCTCATACGCTAATCTAGTTATGGGTTGGCTTGAGGAAAATTATATTTATAATGATGACAATCCATTTCAGAAATGTATAATTCAATATAAAAGATTCATTGATGACCTTATAATGATCTGGGATGCAAGTAAAATTGAAGCAAATACATTTGTAGAATTCCTGAATACCAACATTATGGGTCTTAAATTTACTAAAGAATGGCAAAAGGATAAATTTAATTTCCTAGATATCACATTGATTGGGGAGACTGCAGACAAATGTGTCAACTCTAATTTGTATCAAAAACCGATTGCTGGACTTCAGGTGGAACATAATAGAAGCGACTAAGACCCCCATCAGGGGAGGAGATAAATCCCAAATCCTAGGCAGACAAGAAGTCTATTTGATATTTAGGCTTAAAACTCAAGTCCCTTTTGGATACAATTCTTAATTTGATATAGTAAATTTCTGGGAATAAGCAAATTTATAAAATAACATAATAACAGATATACATCAAATTAATATTTAGATGGTTGTATGTAATACACACCATCTAAATAGTTGTATGGTGAGAGAATAATATCAATCTATGGTTAGAAAATATTATAAATATATTATGTAGAACATGGAATGAGTATATATTTTATCTAATTTTTTCTAAGACATGTATAAAGTATTATTAACTTCTAGAAAAGATGTATGTGTTATATTTAAATATATGCATATGGTTGAAATAAGGGTATCCCAGCTTTTGGTTAGGGTTTACTATACACTGTTTAATCTAAGTATGAAATAAATAAATACATGTCATGCCTTTGACTAGACATAGTTTCTAGATATGCTCTCAGATAAGCAACATTTAAAGGGACACTAAACCCAAATTTGTTCATTTGTAATTCAGAAAGAGCATGCAATTTGAAGCAGCTTTCTAATTTACTCCTATTATCAATTTTTCTTCGTTCTCTTGCTATCATTTTTCGAAAAAAAAGGCATCTAAGCTTTTTTTTGGTTTTAGTACTCTGGACAGCACTTTTTTATTGGTGGATGAATTTATCCACCAATCAGCAAGGACAACCCAGGTTGTTCACCAAAAATGAGCCAGCATCTAAACTTACATTCTTGCATTTCAAATAAAGATACCAAGAGAATGAAGAAAATTTGATAATAGGAGTAAATTCGAAATTTGCATAAAATTTCATGCTCAATCTGAATCACAAAATTACATTTTTGGGTACAGTGTCCCTTTAAGTTTAACGACTACATAATATAGTCTCCATTTATAATGGATACATGTTTGCTAAAATGTCTACCTAGTATTGCTAAAACTCTCAAAACATATGTATATCATTAAGCCTTTTGTTTAATCATCACACATCATTCAGTAAAAAGGTCAGATAAAATGCGAAATAGTCAGCTTGTCAAATAAGAAATCTTCATTTCCATAAATTAATGGGTTAAAAGAAAAATGAAACAGATGCAATCAATTAACTGGTAATTAGAGACCTATATTAAGTGTGGTAAACTGGTACTAGATAGGGTCTATGAATATGGCAACATGCTAGCCGAAACGCGTTAGGACAGTCTTTTCACTCTTTTTATATTTTATATGCTGTTTTAATGAATACAATAAAGTGTTATATTTTTTAGAGCTACATATCCTTGGGGCATTTATCGATGTACAGCGGACATGATACGCTACCTCATATCATGTCCGCTTGCACTATGATAAATCTACCCCTTAAAGTTTACTTCTGGCGGTGTGAGCAAAAGCGCTAAATAGCGTTCCACTTGTATTCTGGCCCAATGTTTGCTAACATACAACTGCCATTGAAACAGTTCCTTTTAAGGATTCAAGGCCATAGAACTTAAAAATTAATTTTCTTGCAGAATGGAATATTATTGTGAAATTGTCATCATGCAACGCATAGGTTAATGTTAACGCCTTATATTAAGTGTGTTATTGTTCGTTTTTTAAATGGTTTGGAAAGGCTTAGAATTTAGAAACCTTGCAAAAATGACACACTGTCATTTGTATATGCATTCTTGTTTAGGGGAATTAACACTGCAATATTTAGTATAATAATTAGTATAATGAGATGGCTGACAACAGTATGTTTATAATAAGTTATGACTCTATTAGTAGAGTTAAAAAGTCTCTAAAATATTTTTATAATGTTATCTAGTTACAGAAACTGCTACAACAATGGGAAAAATCAGAGTTTAATTAAACTAGAATGATAAGGGTTAACAATGTACTATCCAGCTATATTACCAATCAAAACCAACATACTACCTTTAAATATCCTCATATAAAACCTATTTTATGAAAACTGTACCAATTGTTATTATTTGGATTACTGTCTTACACCATAAGCCTCACAACCGAATGAAGTAAGGACCACCAACAGTGGAAGATATTACGTTTCTCCTACAAACTATATCCAATTTTGTATCTGATAGCATAGGGCAAGATGCTGCTGGTTGTTTTATTTTCAGTTTCTAAAAGCACTATGCAATGTGAATTAATAATGAACAAAACATTCTGAATAAAGGTATTTTATGGCTATTTTTCCAATAATTTTCTTTCAAATAAAATGGACTATATGTCTTCAGACTGTGTAAAATACTAATAAATGTAACTATGTGTTACAGAGAAGAATACTTATCTAATATTATTAATAAGAAGGGCCTTTCAGTTACATGATAATCATCAATATTAAAACAGTAATAAAGGTAATAAACAAATACACATTTTTTATAGTTTTAAATAGATACAAAGTAATAACAAACAACATGAATAAAATGCCTAAAATAATCAATTTTCAGCTGAGATTAATTATAACAATCAAAAACATTACATATTACAAAATCATTTAGCGGAAGAGTTTTGTTTTTTTTCTTGGGTTTTCAAAGAGGCTTTCACAGAACTATACACAGCCAATGTGCAATAAGAACCTAGTGACTGATTCCATATAGATAACAACTGCCTCTTGTTTCTTATTGTATTTTTTTTTTGCTTCAATTACATACTAGTCAAAATTAAATGGTTTATGGTTTAGACAAAGACGCGTATCTGTTTACTCTTGTTATAAAAACTACTTCCTTTTCTTTGTAGGCTCAGGAGCAACTGGTCATTGGTATCTACGGAAATATGTCTTTGAATCAATAAAAGTGTTCAGCTAGGCCCAGTAGTGCATTGCAGAAGTTAAACATATTGGACTAGATTACAAGGACGCAATAAGCAATATTGCTACTAAACTAACTATCACGCATATTACAAGTTTAAAGTCTAACTGGCACGCATAATCCAAGTCGGCTGTACATCCATGATGCAAATCTACCGTTCCACCACATCCCAAAGGTGCTCTATTGGATTGAGTTCTGGTGACAGTGGAGGACATTGGAGTACAGTGAACTCATTGGCCTCTAGTTATGAAGCCGTCTACTTTCCTGCATTCGCCGGCCCAATACGCTCGCCTACCATCGCCGCCGCGGACCTGAATACGTTCGCCAAAGTTATCAAGAAAGCTGTCAAGAAGCCGTGCACAAAGTATGGAGCGATGAGCAGTGGACTGTTGTTAACTGACAGTCATCGATCTCGCTGCTCATCGGCTTCTTTGTAGCTTTCTTGCTAGCCTGTCACTAAGCACCCACACTATACTATACTGTTTTACCCCCTAAACCGCCGCTCCCGGAGCCCCCTGCAACTGAATAAAGTTATTAACCCCTAAACCGCCGCTCCCGGAGCCCGCCGCAACTCTAAAAATATATATTAACCCCTAAACCACCGCTCCCGGACCCCGCCGCAACTATAATAAATATATGAACCCCTAAACCGCTGCTCCTGGACCCCCCCGCCACCTACATTATACTTATTAACCCCTAATCTGCTGCCCCCTATACCGCCACCACCTACATAAAGTTATTAACCCCTATCCTGTGGATCCAGTACCCCGCCGCAACTAAATTAAATGTTTAACCCCTAAACCGCCGCTCCCGGACCCCGCCGCCACCTATATTAAACTTATTAACTCCTAAACCTAAGTCTAACACTAACACCCTCCTAACTTAAATATTATTTTAATAAACCTAAATACAAAATACTATTATTAACTAAATTATTCCTATTTAAAACTAAATACTTACCTGTAAAATAAACCCTAAGATAGCTACAATATAATTAATAATTATATTGTAGCTATTTTAGGATTTATTTTTATTTTACAGGCAACGTTGTATTTATTTTAACTAGGTAGAATAGTTATTAAATAGTTAATAACTATTTAATAGCTACCTAGCTAAAATAAATACAAAATTACCTGTAAAATAAATCCTAACCTAAGTTACAATTACACCTAACACTACACTATCATTAAATTAATTAAATTAATTAACTAAAATTACCTAAAATTAAATACAATTAAATAAACTAAACCATAGTACAAAAAAACCAAACACTAAATTACAGAAAATAAAAAAAATTACAAGAAGTTTAAACTAATTACACCTAATCTAAGCCCCCTAATAAAATAAAAAAGCCCCCCCAAAAAATAAAATGCCCTACCCTATACTAAATTACAAAGTAATCAGCTCTTTTACCAGCCCTTAAAAGGGCTTTTTGCTGGGCATTGCCCCAAAGTAATCAGCTCTTTTACCTGTAAAAAAAAAATACAACCCCCCCAACATTAAAACCCACCACCCACATACCCCTACTCTAACCCACCCAAACCCCTCTTAAATAAACCTAACACTAACCCCCTGAAGATCACCCTACATTTAGCCCTCTTCACCCAGCCGGGCCGAACTCTTCATCCAAGCGGGACAGAAGAGGTCCTCCATCCGGTAGAAGTCTTCATCCAAGCGGCGTCTTCTATCTTCAATCATCCGGAGCGGAGCCATCTTCCATCCAGCCGACGCGGAGCCATCTTCTTCCAACGACGTCCTAACACCGAATGAAGGTACCTTTAAGGGAAGTCATCCAAGATGGCGTCCCTCGAATTCCGATTGCCTGATAGGATTCTATCAGCCAATCGGAATTAAGGCCGGGTTGTATTTTTTTTACAGGTAAAAGAGCTGATTACTTTGGGGCAATGCCCCGCAAAAAGCCCTTTTAAGGGCTGGTAAAAGAGCTGATTACTTTGTATTTTAGTATAGGGTAGGGCATTTTATTTTTTGGGGGGGCTTTTTTATTTTATTAGGGGGCTTAGATTAGGTGTAATTAGTTTAAACTTCTTGTATTTTTTTTTTATTTTCTGTAATTTAGTATTTGGGTTTTTTTGTACTATAGTTTAGTTTATTTAATTTTATTTAATTTTAGGTAATTTTAGTTAATTAATTTAATTAATTTAATGATAGTGTAGTGTTAGGTGTAATTGTAACTTAGGTTAGGATTTATTTTACAGGTAATTTTGTATTTATTTTAGCTAGGTAGCTATTAAATAGTTATTAACTATTTAATAACTATTCTACCTAGTTAAAATAAATACAAAGTTGCCTGTAAAATAAAAATAAATCCTAAAATAGCTACTTTGGGCTCCATGTACTAAGAGGCGGGCGGACAGCTTCTTAACTCGCGAAGCTGTCCGCCCGCCTCCGCTACACACGGGCAGCGGATCTATTGATCCGCTTGCCCGTATGTACCATTACACACTCAGCGGAGTGTGTAATGCCCGCCCCTTCAGTCGCGCGACCAATCACGCGACTGAAGGGGCTGTCAATCACCGAGAGCGAGCGAGCTCTCGGTGATTTTGCTTCGCCACCTAAGAGGTGGCGTAGGGTGTAGGAAGCAGCGGTCTAATGACCGCTGCTTCTTACATTGCGGGAAGCAGGCTCGCATATGCGAACCTGCCCCGCAAAGGCTCCGGAGCAGCTTTCGCTGCTTCGTACATGGAGCCCAATGTAATTATTAATTATATTGTAGCTATGTTAGGGTTTATTTTACAGGTAAGTATTTAGTTTTAAATAGGAATAATTTAGTTAATAATAGTAATATGTATTTAGATTTATTAAAATAATATTTAAGTTAGGGGGGTGTTAGTGTTAGACTTAGGTTTAGGGGTTAATAAGTTTAATATAGGTGGCGGCGGGGTCCGGGAGCAGCGGTTTAGGGGTTAAACAT
The DNA here is from genome assembly GCF_027579735.1 of Bombina bombina. Lineage (NCBI taxonomy): Eukaryota > Metazoa > Chordata > Amphibia > Anura > Bombinatoridae > Bombina > Bombina bombina. Next base: position 983,729,644 of record NC_069502.1, read on the forward strand.
TTAATTTAGTTGCGGCGGGGTACGGGATCCACAGGATAGGGGTTAATAACTTTATGTAGGTGGCGGTGGTATAGGGGGCGGCAGATTAGGGGTTAATAGGTATAATGTAGGTGGCGGGGTCCGGTAGCGGCGGTTTAGGGGTTAATATATTTATTATAGTTGCAGCTGTGTCCAGGAGCGGCGGTTTAGGGGGTAATAAATTTATTTATGTGGCGGCGGTGTAGGTGTTTAGACTCGTGCATGAGTAAGAGTGGCAACACTCGAAACGTTGCTATTTTATGTCTGTAATTTACAGAGAATAAAGAAATTTGAGTAATATAGTGCTGTGGACAAGCTTGTATTTACTATTGGAATTGGGGGAGCCAGGTAGAACCCCTGTCTTCACGTGCACTCCACTCCGGTTTGCTGCTGTACTAACAAGCTGCTGCAGTGTTTAGACTCAGGGTACATCTTAGGGTGTTAGGTGCAGACACTTCCCATAGAGATCAATGGGATATGAGCTTTCGCTGCTGTCAGACTCCCATGGATTCCTATGGGAGGCGGCGGATTGAAAACCAGGTACACTGGGCTGGAATAGTGCCGAGCGTACTTGTGTTCGGCACATCTGTAGTGACGTAAGAATCGATCTGTGTCGGACTGAGACCGGCAGATCGTAGCTTACGTCTACTTTTGCCGGTCTCTAGCCTTTGATAACTAAGGCGAATCAGCCTCGCACACAAATACGCTGCGGAATTCCTGTGTATTTGCGGTTGACGGCTTGATAACTAGAGGCCATTGTCCTGTTCAAGAAACCAGTTTGAGATGATTTGAGCTTTGTGACATGGTGCATTATCCAGAAGATGGGTACACTGTAGTCATAAAGGAATGGACATGGTCAGCAACAATACTCAGGTAGGCCGTGTCATTAAACAATGCTCAATTGATACTAAGGGGCCCAAAGTGTGGCAAGAAAATATATATCTTCATCCAGGCCGTGGAGGCGACGAAGTCTTCAGCGACATCAGTCCTACACGGAGGTCCTCGGTCTCCAGCCGCACCCTGAAGATTAAATGCAAAGGAACCCCTTTTATATGGGAGTACCCTTGCATTCCTATTGGCTGACATTCAAATCAGCCAATAGGATGAAAGCTGCTTAAATCCTATTAGCTGATTTGACTTTCAAAAATCAAAGTCAAATCAGTCAATAGGATGTAAGCAGCTTTCATGCTATTGGCTGATTTGAATAAGTCAGCCAATAGGAATGCAAGGGTACCCCCATATGAAAGGGGTACCTTGCATTCAATTTTCAGTGTGCGGGTGGAGACCGCATGAAAAAGACCTCCATGTTGGATGGATGAAGATTAGGCTGATGTTGCTGAAAACCTCGCCGCCTCCGCCTCTGCGGCTTCGGTGAAGATAGAAGATGGTCCCGTGATGGATGAAGATGTTTGGCCCGCTGGGATAAAGATGGATCGCCGGACTTCATCAATGGTGACTACTAATTTTGGGTTAGTGTTAGTTTTTTTTTTATTTGTGGTGGGTTTTTTTTTTTTTAGAGTAGGGCTTTCTTTATTATTAATCGGCAGAAAAATAGCTGAATGCCATTTTAAGGCAATGCCCATCCACATGCCCTTTTCAGGACAATGGGTAGATTAGGATTTTTAAGTTATGTTTCTTTATTTCGGGGGGAGGGGGGTTGTATTGTTAGGGAGTAATTTTTTGAATTTTTAAGGCAAAAGAGCTGTTAACTTTGGGGCAATGCCCTGCAAAAGGTGCTTTTAAGTGCTATTGTTTGCTGTTGTTTTTTTTGGGGGTGTTTTTTATTTTTGAGTGGTTATTAGAATAGGAATAATTTTTATTATTTTGGATAATTTTGTTTGTTATTCTTTGTAACAGTATTTTTTTTTTTTATAATTTATTTATATAATTGTAATTTTAGATTTATTTTTTTGTAATTTTATTTTTTTTATTTTTAGTAATGTTAGTTTATTTTTTTTGGTAATGTAGGTTTTTTATTTTTGGTATTTTTTTATTTTTTAAACAAATAAAGGCGGTTTGGGGGTTATTATGTTTATTTAGTAGTTGCGATGTGGGGGGGCAGTGGTTTAGGAGTTAATAGGTTTAATTAGTAGTTGCGATGTAGGGGGACGGTGGTTTAGGAGTCAATAGGTTTTTTTAGCTGTTGGAGAAGCGGAGGGCGGCGGTTTAGGGGTTATTAGACTAGGGGCTTATGTTAGGGTGTTAGTTTTTTGATAACTTTCTTTTCTACATAGACTTTAATGGGGAATGCGTAAATCTGATGGGGATTTCACAATCACAGTTTTTCCCCCAACATTTTTTCTTTATTAATCTCTATGGGGGAATACGTGCACAAGCCTGCCAAGTCAAAACTTGGTTTGTGTGCGCTATGTGGGTTACCGCACCATAACACATGTGAAAAGAAAGTTTTATTGTAACTTGTAATGGTGGCACAATGTAAATTGCGGTACAGCCACATTGCGCGCGGTGTGTAGGCAACGGATTTAACGCACAACTTGTAATCCGGCACTATGTGACTTTACAGTTCAGTGGTAACTATAGCAATCGGTAAAGCTACACAGCTAAAAACTCTGCTCAAGTTGTTTGCATTTTATTCTAAAGGGTATATATACGGAGCTTGATACCCAGTGTTTCTGGCGAACCGCTGTTTTATAACCTGTCCGCCTGCTCTGAGGCGGTGGATAGACATCTCCCGAAATCAACCCGATCCAATACGATCGGGTTGATTGACACACCTTGCTAGCAGCAGGTGCAATGATTAATGCCAAGAGTGTATGCTGTCTGCATTTATCGATGTGCAGCGGACATGATCTGCAATATCGCATTATGTGCGCTCACACCTTCTTAAATAGGCCCCACAGCATCAACAAAAATTTTACTTAATTGGTCATGCTTTGGTTTCTGGATATTTACATCATTTCATTGATCAAGCACTGTGAGATTTAAATGTTTATACACCTTTTTTGTCTGTATGTACACATATATGTATGTGGTGTAAATATAATTGCAATAAAAAGTTATAAGGGCTCCAAGGTGCCCAAGGTGCTCCAAGCTGCAAAGTGCTTTAACATAGAGATACATACTTTGCTATGTGAAGAACATAAGAAAACAGTAAGGGGGATATTTATCAAAGCCTCAGCCACAAATACGCCGGAATTCCGCAGCGTAATTGTTGCGAGATTGATTCAACTTAATTATCAAAGCCTACAGACCGTCAAATGTTGAAATTTGTGACGTAACATATGATCCGCTGGTCTCAATCCAACGCAGATCGATGCTTACGTCATTACAGATGTTCTGAATACACATTCAGCTCTATCTGATGGCGTCCCTTGCATTCCTATTTGCTGAAAGATTTAAATCAGCCAATAGGATTAGAGCTGTTAAAATCCTATTGGCTGTTCTAATCAGCCAATAGGATTTGAACAGCTCTCATTCTATTGGCTGTTCCAATCAGCCAATAGGATGAGAGCTCAATCCTATTGGCTGATTGGAACAGCCAATAGAATTTTAACAGCTCTAATCCTATTGGCTGATTGAAATCTTTCAGCAAATAGGACTGCAAGGGACGCCATCTTGGATGACGTCACTTGCATTGAAGTTCCAGTTTACGGCGGGGACCGTATGAAGTGGATGCTCCGTGCCGGATGTCTTCAGGATGGACCCGCTCCGCGCCGGATGGATGAAGATCGAAGAGACTGCCTGGATAAAGACTTCTTGCCGGCTAGATGGATCCATCAAGCGGGACTTCAATAACTGTAAGTGGATCGTCGGGGGTTAGTGTTAGGTTTATTTATGGTTTTTTGGGTGGGTTTTATTTTTAGATAAGAGCCTGGGCATGTAAAAGAGCTAAATGCCCTTACAAATGCCCTTTTCAGGGCAATGGGGAGCTTAGGTTATTTAAGATTATTTTTTTGGGGGCGGGTTTGGTTGTTTGGTTGGGTGGTGGGTTTTACTGTTGGGGGGTGTTTGTATTTTTTTTACAGGTAAAAGAGCTGATTTCTTTGGGGCAATGCCCCACAAAAGGCCCTTTTAAGGGCCATTGGTAGTTTATTGTAGGCTAGGCTTTTTTTATTTAGGGGGCTTTTTTATTTTGATAGGGCTGTTAGATTAGGTGTAATTCTTTTTTATTTTTGATAATGTGTATTTGTATTTTTTCGTAATTTAGTGGGTTTTTTTTGTAACTAAGGCCTAGATTTGGAGCTTGGCGGTAGCCGTGAAAACCAGCGTTAGAGGCTCCTAACGCTGGTTTTAGGCTATCGTCGGTATTTGGAGTCAGTCAAAAAAGGGTCTAACGCTCACTTTTCAGCCGCGACTTTTCCATACCGCAGATCCCCTTACGTCAATTGCGTATCCTATCTTTTCAATGGGATCTTTCTAACTCCGGTATTTAGAGTCGTGGCTGAAGTGAGCGTTAGAATTCTAACGACAAAACTCCAGCCGCAGAAAAAAGTCAGTAGTTAAGAGCTTTCTGGGCTAATGCCGGTTCATAAAGCTCTTAACTACTGTGCTCTAAAGTACACTAACACCCATAAACTACCTATGTACCCCTAAACCGAGGTCCCCCCACATCGCTGCCACGCGATTACATTTTTTTAACCCTTAATCTGCCGACCGCCACCTACGTTATCCTTATGTACCCCTAATCTGCTGCCCCTAACACCGCCGACCCCTATATTATATTTATTAACCCCTAATCTGCCCCCCTCAACGTCGCCTCCACCTGCCTACACTTATTAACCCCTAATCTACCGCTACTATAATAAAGTTATTAACCCCTAATCCGCCTCACTAACCCTATAATAAATAGTATTAACCCCTAATCTGCCCTCCCTAACATCGCCGACACCTAACTTCAATTATTAACCCCTGATTCCATCAGCCAATCAGAATTTTCCTACCTTAATTCCGATTGGCTGATAGAATCCTATCAGCCAATTGGAATTCGAGGGATGCCATCTTGGATAACGTCCCTTAAAGGAACCGTCATTCGTCGGGAAGTCATCGTCGGAAGAAGATGGGTCCGCGGTGGATGTCTTCAAGATGGAGCTGGTCCTCATCGGATGAAGATAGAAGATGCCGCTTGGAAGAAGATGGTTGCCGGTCCGGATCTACTCTTCTTCCCGGATAGGATGAAGACTTTGGAGCCTCTTCTGGACTTCTTCAGCCGTCGGATGATGGATGTCTAGCCCCCGCTTGGGCTTAGATGAAGATATCGGAGCCTGGAACGGACGGTCATACCTGGCATGGTGAAGACAAGGTAGGAAGATCTTCAGGGGCTTAGTGTTAGGTTTATTTAAGGGGGGTTTGGATTAGATTAGGGGTATGTGGGTGGTGGGTTGTAATGTTGGGGGGGGGTATTGTATGTTTTTTTTTACAGGCAAAAGAGCTGAATTCTTTGGGGCATGCCCCGCAAAGGGCCCTGTTCAGGGCTGGTAAGGTAAAAGAGCTTTGAACTTTAGTAATTTAGAATAGGGTAGGGCATTTTTTATTTTGGGGGTCTTTGTTATTTTATTAGGGGGCTTAGAGTAGGTGTAATTAGTTTAAAATTGTTGTAATATTTTTCTTATGTTTGTAAATATTTTTTTATTTTTTTGTAACTTAGTTCTTTTTTATTTTTTGTACTTTAGTTAGTTTATTTAATTGTATTTATTTGTAGATATTGTATTTAATTAATGCATTGATAGTGTAGTGTTAGGTTTAATTGTAGGTAATTGTAGGTATTTTATTTAATTAATTTATTGTTAGTGTAGTGTTAGGTTTAATTGTAACTTAGGTTAGGATATATTTTACAGGTAATTTTGTAATTATTTTAACTATTTTAGCTATTAAATAGTTCTTAACTATTTAATAGCTATTGTACCTGGTTAAAATAAATACAAAGTTACCTGTAAAATAAATATTAATCCTAAAATAGCTATAATATAATTATAATTTATATTGTAGCTATATTAGGATTTATTTTACAGGTAAGTATTTAGCTTTAAATAGGAATAATTTATTTAATAAGAGTTAATTAATTTCGTTAGATTTAAATTATATTTAAGTTTGGGGGGTGTTAGTGTTAGGGTTAGACTTAGCTTTAGGGGTTAATACATTTATTAGAATAGCGGTGAGCTCCAGTCGGCAGATTAGGGGTTAATGTTTGAAGTTAGGTGTCGGCGATGTTAGGGAGGGCAGATTAGGGGTTAATACTATTTATTATAGGGTTAGTGAGGTGGATTAGGGGTTAATAACTTTATTATAATAGCGGTGCGGTCCGGTCGGAAGATTAGGGGTTAATAAGTGTACAGAATGAGGAAAAAGGAGGCTGAGTCCTGTAGTCAATAGTAAGAGTTTATTTTGGAGCAGGCTTCAACATGTCAGGTGAGCTCCTATCTTACGCGTTTCATGCATGGGCACATGCGCTTCATCAGAGATGTCAGTCTCTGCCGGCCAGGGTCCTTATAAAGGTGTAAAAGACCAATCAGGATAGATGAAATCATTGGCTGTTGGGATGTGAACAAATCACTAACAAAGGTAATAAAGAAATCACCCGTAGGATAGTCACATAGATCCTGGTCGGCATGAGACTGACAGAACAGATTATTCATAAACAATTGTCTATATGTATGATACTTGCTTATACATTATATTTCAGACATATACATGTATACATATAAATCAAAATAATATTGACAGGGGTCACAATAGACGAAAACATATTGAGTTTGCTAGCTAAATGTTAAACATCAGTTATAATTTCACTGTCAGTATATCAACTGACAACTTTGTGCTATAGTAATACTGCAGAGTTAATTTTTTGCAAACATCAATTTGAATAAGGCCCCTTAATCTGAGATAGTGCTATAACTATACTATACTAAACAAAACAATGTGTGGGCCTCAATAGGTCAACATAGTGTGTATAAAATATCAATTAGTTAAAAGTATTAATAACATTCTATAACCCCTATATGCACAAATATATATAGATGTATATATATATGGGAATACCACATTTTGGATCTACAAGGGAGGGGTATATGTGCCTCTCTATTTTGGTGTGGCCCCTAAGGAGCATGTAGCTGTTGAATGGATTTCACTCTATTTAGTGAGTGGATGAATGAGCCACAATATACTGGTCCTCTCTAAAATAATTGTATATACAATATAGAGGGAGAGTGTCTCCCAATGATTCTTACTCTAAGGGGGAGAGGAGTGTGTTGCCTAGCTAACCAATTATAAGATGGCTACACTAGAGAGAGGGGAAAATAACTAATGGATCAGCATAGTAAAATCATAAGTATATAAAACTTGAGACAAACCTAGCTTTTCTTTTATTTAAAGAGGAGGGACTAGTCTGACTTGGTTTGAATTACGTTCAAGTAGTTGTATTCCTTGGTGGATGTGTTATTAATCTTTGTTTATCTCTTGGACCTTCTATGTCTTTTTTATCTTTTATGTGGAGATTTTTAAGCTAGAAAGTAACTGAATAGGAATCCTGTTTATTCTATATATAAATTCACATCATATCTTTTGTTCATGCCCTGGGGTACCCTGGTTTGTAACAGAAAGATCCAATATACTTCTCTTTTAGAGAGTATTTTGTTTCTGTCACCCCCTAGCGGATTACTGATTATGTGTTCTATTGCTTTAAATGTAAAATGGGTCAGGTTTTGTGGATGTGTGTGAAAATGTTTTGCCACAGGTGTTCTAGGGAATTCTTCTTCTATTGACAAGAGATGTTCTCTTATACGGTCTTTTAGAGGGCGTGTCGTGATTCCTACATATTGTTGTTGACAGAGTGAGCATGTGATTAAATAAATGATGTATGTTGATGTACAATCCATTCTGGTAGTTATCGGGTATGATTTGTGTGTCTGTGAAGAAGTGAAGGTGAAGCTTTTATCAGTATATTTACAACTTTTGCAAGGCACATGGCCACATCTGTAGTTACCTTTGGTTGGAGTCAACCAATTGGTAGTTGGTGGAGTTTTGTGATGGAACTTTTGTGTGACCTTGTCTCGTATTGTTGGTGCTCTTTTGGCTACAAATCTAATGTGTCTCTGTAGTTTATCTCTCAAGATGATGTCACCATTGAGTACAGGTAGATATTTTTTAATAATTCTAGTGATAGTGTAAAATTGGTTGCTATAGCTGGTGACAAAGCATATATCTTCTTTAGGTGTGGATCTGGTAATGTCCTTATTGTGACTGTTGGGTGTGCTATTGGCTACTTTACTGTTTAGTAGTAGTGACCTATCCATTCTCATTACTTGGGATTTCACTTTGAGAAGAAGACTTCTTTTGTAACCTCTAGCTACTAATCGGTTAGTAAGTTCCTCTGCTTGTTTGATATATAGCTTGAGGGAACTGCAGTTTCTCCGCAGCCTGAGATATTGGCCCTTAGGGATACCTCTTTGTGTGTGGGGGGCATGGCAGGAGTCTGCTCTTAGTATCGTGTTTCTCGATAGTGGTTTCCTAAAGGTGCTAGTTGTTATTTCTCCTTCAACATTATGTTCTAGTGCAAGGTCTAAAAAGTTAATGATATGATCATTGTTTTGATGCGTGAAAGTTAAGTTCAGTGTATTATTGTTGAAATGATCAACTATCTCCTGAATAGTAAGTTCTGTTTTTTTTCTATAGATCATGATCAGGTCATCTATAAATCTACCGTATACAACTACTTTGTCCTCAAGGGCCAGCCCACCCCCAAAGAGATGGAGGTGTTCAAAATACCCCATATACAAGTTAGCATATGAGGGGGCAAACTTGGCCCCCATGGCGGTGCCACATCTCTGGAGGTAGTAGTGGCCCTCGAAGACAAAGTAGTTGTGTGTAAGGAGGAATCTGGTGAGTTCCTTAATAAAAATAATGAATTCTTCTGGGTAACTTGTGTGCCTTCTTAACATGAATGTTAGAGCTTTGAGGCCTTCCTCGTGGGGGATGCTGGAATAGAGGGCTGAGACATCTATAGATAGCCAGGTATAGCTGTCTTGCCAGGTAATGGTTTGGATTTGTTGTATCAGATGTGTACTATCACGTATATACCCAGGTAAAGACTTGACTATGGGTTGTAAGACACTGTCTAGCCAATTCCCCACTCTTTCGCACAGTGAACCTCTACTGGCTACTATTGGTCTGCCAGGTGTATCAATGAGAGTTTTATGTATTTTTGGTACTGTGCAAAAGGTGGGGATGGTAGGGTGTTCTACTAGACAAAAAGTGGCTGTTTCTTGAGTTAAGAATCCATCTTCCACTGCTGTGTCTAACAGTGTGTGAAGTTCTTGTTTGAATTTATGTGTTGGATTGTAAGTCAATTTTAGGTATGTCTCACTGTCATTGAGTTGTCTATATACTTCTCTTTTGTAGTCTTCAGTGTTGAGGATTACTACTGCCCCCCCTTGTCAGCCGGGGTAATCACTATGTCCTTGTTGGTACTGCTGATTGCTCAGTGATAGATAGATTTTGGTTTCTTGTGTGGTCAGTGGTAGTACTAATTGTGTTCTCTAAGGAGATATGTAAACTGGTAAGTTCAGATTCTACAAGATTTTGAAACATTTCTATCGCTTCACTTCTGCTGTGAACTGGGTAAAAATAAGATTTGATGTGTAGTGAAGTTTTGAGTATGGGGACAGTGTTATGGATGCTGGCCTCTCTGAGTGTGGTGGCTTGAAGTGAGGTGAGTGTGTGCAGGTCACATAGGTCTCTGAATAGTAACCCTATGGATTCTGCATTTTTGTGTGCTGTATCTGCTAAAGGTGAGTTGTGCTCTGATTCCTGATCTGTATATGTGATTTGTGAAAAATGTTTATATAATGTGATTTTTCTCACCAGGGCATTTACATCCAAAATGGTAGAGAACAAATCAAAGTGGGTGGAGGGTGCAAAAGATAAACCTTTATTTAATAGACTAATTTGTGAGCTAGTGAGGGTGATGTTTGATAAATTTATTATGGATCCTACTTCTTCTGTGTGGTCTTTTTTATTCTGCTTGGGTAACGTAGTGGTAGGTCCTTTTTTGGTGTACTACTAGTGATGGGTGTTTGAACTAGGGTTGATAGTTTTATCCTGCCATCAGAGGTGCTGTGACTAGTTGTTTCGTCAACGGAAGTGTGTGCTTGTGTGTCTTCTGCACTCTGTGAGCCCTCCGTGTTGTCTGTATCAATGCTTGAAAATGTGACTCGTTTGGCATTAGGTGTGTGTTGAAAAGTGCCTTTTCTTTTGTTTTTGTTCTTGTTTTTGTTACCATGTTGGGAGTGATTTCTTTGTCTATTGGGTTTGTCTTGTTGCCAGGAATATACTATATCTAGTTCGTAATCCTTTACATCTCTTTGGTATTTGCTAAGGCAGGTGGAGGTGACGTTGTGGGGGGCAGATTAGGGGTTAATAAATATAATATAGGGGTTGGCGGTGTTAGGGGCAGCATATTAGGGGTACATAGGGATAATGTAAGTAGCGGCGGTTTACGGAGCGGCAGATTAGGGGTTAAAAATAATATGCAGGGGTCAGCGATAGCGGGGGCGGCAGAATAGGGGTTAATAAGTGTAAGGTTAGGGGTGTTTAGACTCGGGGTACATGTTAGGGTGTTAGGTGCAGACGTAGGAAGTGTTTCCCCATAGCAAACAATGGGGCTGCGTTAGGAGCTGAACGCTGCTTTTTTGCAGGTGTTAGGTTTTTTTTCAGCTCAAACAGCCCCATTGTTTTCTATGGGGGAATCGTGCACAAGCACGTTTTTGAGGCTGGCCGCGTCCGTAAGCAACTCTGGTATCGAGAGTTGAAGTTGCGTTAAATATGCTCTACGCTCCTTTTTTGGAGCCTAACGCAGCCATTCTGTGGACTCTCAATACCAGAGTTATTTTAAAGGTGCGGCCAGAAAAAAGCCTGCGTTGGCTACGCGGGTCGTTACCGACAAAACTCTAAATCTAGCCGAAAGATAGTAATTTTCCATGCGGCAAATGTAATATCTGCAAGAATATTCACAAGGGGATAAAATCGTTCACAACAAGGGCATTACCCATAGAACATATTAGATGTAGAAGTAAGGGAGTGGTGTACGCCATTTGGTATACATGTCCAAATTTTTTTTATTAAAGTTATTTTAAAGGTGCGGCCAGAAAAAAGCCAGCGTTAGCTACGCGGGTCTTTACCGACAAAACTCTTAATCTAGCCGTTAGTGTTTGCTTGGTTTCTGTAATTAAGTCATTTGTAATAAGGTTTAATAGTATATTTAAATAATTTGAGTTAGGGTTTTTTAATATGTAATTTAGTTAATTTAATTGGTAGTTTAATTTATTTGTAGTATAATAGTTAGGGTAGGTTAATTAATAGTTTAATATAATTTTAATTCTACAGGTAAGTTTAAATGTATTTGAAGATAGGGATGTTGTAATTTTAATTTAAAGTTAGTGGGTTGTTAGGTTTAGGGGTTAATAGCTTAATTTATTTTTTGGTGATGTGGGGGGCTGACGGTTTAGGGGTTAATAGGTTTAGTTAGTGGTAGTGATGTGGGAGGCCAGAGGTTTAAGGGTTAATACATTTATTTAGGTTGCGGTGGGGTCAGGGAGTGGCAGGATAGGGGTTAATACACTTATTTAGGTTGCGGCGGGGTCGGGGAGCGGTGGGATAGGGGTTAATAACTTTATTTATGTTGCGGCAGTGTTAGGGTGCGGCAGGATAGGGGTTAATAACTTTATTTAGGTTGCGGCGGGGTCAGGGAGCGGCAGGATAGGGGTTAAACATTTTAGTATAGTGTCAGCATTTATAGTGACAGGGTATAAATAAAGTTTGGAAAAAGCCGAATAGACACAAGATCGATGACTGCTAGTTAAAAACAGTCTGATGCTCATCACCCCGTACTTTCTGCGCATGTTTTTGCCGCCTTTTTTCATAACAACTTTCCAATTTTACCAACTCTTAGGATTTAAAAAAAAAACCCTAGGGGAGCTAATACCTATACACAGTATAAATTATGTTGACATAGAGCGATATTTATCAATGGTATGTCGGACCCGATCCCATAGTGCGGATCAGGTCCGACATACCTCACTGAATGCAGAGAGCAATACACTCTCTGTATTCAGCATTGCACCATCAGCTTTTGTGCCCCTGCAGACTCGCGGCCAATCGGCCGCCAGCAGGGAGATGTCATTCAACCCGATCGTACTCGATCAGGCTGAATTCCGGTGATGTGTATCTGCCTGCTCAGAGCAGGTGGACAGGGTTATGGAGCTTGATAAATGGGCCTCTAAGTATGAATCATAAATGAAAACTTATCTCTCATGTATAAAGAGTTCAGTGATGTCCATAACCTATAATGTAATGTAGATGGATCCAATTCCAAGTGAAAGACAATTGTAGATATCACAAACAGCTGCTCCTCTTGACAACTCCCAATTGGGTCTCTAAATGAACTATGTGTGTCCAAAACAAAATCAATGTAATATAGAGATGTGCTGATGGAGGCGGTCTGGAGTCTGGTACTCTTGCAGCAAGGTATGGTAGCAATATAAAATCCATGGCAGCGTGAATAAAGTACTTGTGATAGGTTTTATAGTAAGACAATTTTAATAAAACCATAAAAAGTGAGCAAATATTAGGGATACAATTGGTGCAAAAATGCCCCCAATTGTACCCCTAATATTTGTGCACTTTTTATGCTTTTATTAAAATTGTTTTACTATAAAACCTATCACAAGTACTTTTTAAATGCTCACTTTCTGAGGCTTCAGCTCCTAATGAGCATGTGTAAGAATTCACTTTATACACCTATCTGCATTTTGTGACTGACACATGGCTGTCACATGATTCAAGAGAGGGAACATTGGATTCACTTTGAAATTTGCCAGAGTTCGACTGCTCATTTCAAATTCAAAGTAAGTCCTCTTGCCTTGTCTTTTCTATTGTGCATTTGCCAGTTATTCAATTCTACTTAATTTAGTGTTCCTTTAAGGATTATATGCAGCTGCCCATTGATTGTGTGACTAGATTAATGTAGGGTTAGCAATTGTAGGTGAATAGAATGTGTTTAGCCCCTTTGTTACTCCAAAAATATATCTGCATACCGATTAGCAATGTTTTACCCCTCTTCGGCATCCAATGAGTTAAAGTTTTGACAATGTACTCCGATTGATATATTGCAGTAATCAAGTGTGATAAACTAATTTCTTTTTATTGTAAATCATTTTAGAAATGCATAAACATTTTTTTCACATTTGTGTCTATGAAATGTGTTCAGTATATGGTTAAGCAAGAAAAAAGTGTATTCAACCCCTCCTGTGTTAATATTAGTTTGCTGGCAAATAGTGATCTATTGTTTTACAGTCTATGATGCTTATAAAAGAACATAGCTTAAATGTATTGCTTTTCTACTGACCTCATCGTCTTTCTTAAGAATTCATGAGTGAATTCGTCCATGACCTATTGCTAATTAATATTGATTTTGCCAAGGTGTTTCTTTTGCCTTTTATCACTGATTTTAATCTTGTTAAGACGTTATTTATAACATTATTTGTTTTTTATTTTAAGATTAGCTGTACTTAATCTAAAGCTTTATTTACTTCAAAGTTCAAGCTCACAATAAAAAGGAAATTGATCATACATGTTCACAGCTGCAAATATATATATTTAAATGACCACTCAATTCAGAAGAATTGCATAATTAACAGATGCATAATAAAAATACAATGATTTAACAGCTACTCTAAATTTCAAATAAGCAGCAGATTTTTTTCTAACAATTTTTTATCCCCTATTTTCCGGCCTCCTGTATCATGTGACAGACTTCAGCCAATCACAGACTAGTATACGAATTCCCTGTGAGCTTGTGCACATGCTCAGTAGGATCTTGTTCCCCAGATAGTGATATATAAAAAGACTGAAAAATTTGATCATGGAAGAAAATTGGGAAGTGTCTTAAATCTGCATGCTGTATCTGAATCATAAAAGTTTATTTCACTTGAGTGTCCCTTTAAAGTTTTTGTCAACAGATTTTTTTTTAAAAAGAAAATTAATCTTAAAAGACAAAGATATATTATAAGCATGACTATGGCTAGCATTGTCATTTTAACATTATATGTTACTTATTTAATCTCTTTAATGTGAATAATGTGCCATGTCTGGTGCCACTTCTCTTTATATTTATTCTGTTTCCGTATGACTACATACACTGCTGGGAAATTATTATACATTCTCTAAAAAGCATATATATTCACAGGCAATGGGCTCCATGTAATAAGCAGCGAAAGCTTCTGCAAAGTCTTTGCAGGGCCATATGCGAGCCTGCTTCCCGCAATGTAAGAAGCAGCAGTCATTAGACTGCTGCTTCTTATGCCCTACGCCACCTTTGAGGTGGCAAGGGAAAATCACTGTCTCAGTGATTGACAATCCCTTCTCTCACTCAATTGGTCATGGGAGAGAAGGGGCGGGCATTACATGCTCCCTTGAGCGTGTAATGTTACATACGGACAGGGGATCCTGTTCGTCCACTGCCCGTATGTAGCGAAGGCTAGCAGACAACTTCTCGATACCTACATTGCTCTCCATACTATGAAGATGAGTAAAGGAGACCAATTTATTAAAGGTCTTGCGGACCTGATCCGCAAGACCTCGCTGAATGCGGAGAGCAATACGCTCTCTGTATTCAGCATTGCACCAGCAGCTCACAAGAGCTGCTGGTGCAATGCTGCCCCCTGCAGACTCGCGACCAATGGGTCACCAGCAGGGAGGTGTCAATCAACCCGATCGTACTCGATCGGGTTGAATTCCGGCGATTCCTGTCTGCCTCATCAGAGCAGGTCTAAGGACCGCTGCTTCATAACCGGTGTTTCTGGCGAGTCTGAAGACTCGCCAGAAACATGGCCCTTCAAGCTCCATTCGGAGCTTGATAGATAGGCCTCAAGAACTGTTCTTCTAAAATATAGAAGAAGAAAAAAACAAGTATGAAACATGAAGAGTTAAAATACAGAAGATCTTAAAAATAACCAATAAATGGACATAACTATAAGTTTAAAGGGTCATGAAACAAGTTGGGATAGAGACAAAATATAATAATATGTACTTTAATTACTTTACCTGCAAATTTATACTGCAGTGCCTCATCATTAACCCTTTCTTTTTAGTTTCTGAATTGTAATGCTCTAACTCCCCCGACACATTTCCTTCTATGGCTGTATCTATATCTATAGTTCTTTTGGTAGAATGTAAAAGTGCAGAGGGATTTGTCTGCTGGAGCATGCCTAAAAACTGTGAACTCAGTTGAAATACAATGCCTGTGTCTAAACACTGATAAGAGGGGTGGAATTGGCTAGTCCAGGCAGCTAAGCTATGTACAGGTAGTCCCCAGGTTACGAACAAGATAGGTTCTGTAGGCTTGTTCTTAAGTTGAATTTGTATGTAAGTTGGAACCGGCACTTTATTTAGGTGAAACTCTAGCCAAACATTTTTTTAGTTTTGGAAAGCATAGGGAAAAGTTTGTTTTGCTATCTGTGCCACTGTCCTTGTGACAATTGGATTTTGAGTATTTTGGTTTATCCTGTAAAGAAGGATTGGCAATAAAGCTCTATTTTATCTGTTTGTAAGTATGAGTTGTACTTAAGTCGGATGTCTGTAACCCGGGGACTGCCTGTAATTCATTTTGCTTATTTTTGAAAATTATTTTGAAATCCTTACCAGCAATGTTTAAACAATTTTTTTATGCAAACTATTTTTAATTAATTAGCCCTTTTAGGATATGCACAGATCTCAACCTGTTTTATGTCCCTTTAAGCATTGTATTATTGTGCTGTTGTTGTTTTCATATATGTATGTGTTTAACAACCCCTACATAGGGGTTAAATATATACTTAATTTTAGTTCCAGAATAGCAATTGACTATTGCAAGTTAGCTGAAGACATCTGGTGAACCAATGACAATAGGAATATATTTGAAGCCACAAATCACAAACTACCTCCCAGCAGTGAATTGTTGCTCTTATAACTATCTAGGTATGCATTTTACCAAAGACTACACAGAGAACAATATAAATTGCATTTTCTATTTGAAAGTTTGTTTTTTTTTTTTGTTTTTTTTTTTAATTATATTTTTATTGAGGTTGTGCGAGGTAATACAGCTTATATGAAAAAAAAACATAGCATAAGACAAGCTAAAAATATTTCACATTATAAATGATACAATATGGTAGACTGGAACCTCTTTTTCTTGTTAACATGGTCTAAACAAAATGTGTTACCTCACTTGACATTGAAGACAACTCTTGTGCCTCTAAAAACATGCAACAAACACTGAAAGAGGAAATTGAGTGATTTGAACGGTTACCTATTTGAAAGTTTTGACTTTCATGCTTTAGTTTTCAGCAAAATACTTCTATGGGATAGTAATATCCTGGGCAGGAAATCTTGTTCCTAAAAAGAAAAAAGAAAAGTATATGCCAAAAGATAAAAACATTCAAATACTTTAAAAGTAAAGTGCTACCCAGGTGCTGAAACTAAAATGGGCTGACTCATAAGCTTTCAGTCCTGCTTTTCAAATAAAGATACCAAGAGAATGAAGAATCATTGATAATGTGAGTAAATTAGAAAGTTGCTTAAAATTGCATGCTCTATCAGAACCATGACATTAAAAAATTGGGTTTAGTATCCATTTAATCACAAAAGGAAGCAAATACTTTAATAATAATAAATTCTTTTAATCTTTCTTCCATGATTGCAGGCCTCAAATCAGTGTGTACAGGTATATGTTGTCTCATGGTAGCTTTGAAAATCAAAATATTTAAAGTGCTCAATTTTGGTCTAGAGTTTGAGCTAGGCTTTTGGGCATTCTTTTTTAATGTTTTAAGATTGGAGGGTCCACATTTGGAGCATAATATTCATAAATATCTTGATTCAGAATGAAGTAGACATGTGCGTTTCGATTCGTTCCGAATCGAAATTCGGACGAATTTGTTAAATTCGGAGATTCGGATCGATTCGAATTTCCGAATTACGGTAGTACGAATCTACTGAATAAATCCAAATTAGTTCGGATTTATTCATTACATTCGGATGGCCATGGATTACACTAGTATTGTACAGTATATTAGGTTATATCACTCTGCTATGGGTTACACCTAATATACAGTACATAATACTAGTCTAACACAAAGCACATCCCACCTAACACATACCGAAATTCAGAAATTCTGAATCAAACTGAACCGAATCCAGCTGAATTTATTTGAATCCGAATTAATCCGAAACGAATCCAAAACAAATTCATTCAAATTTTTCTGAATTCGAATCGATCCGAAACCAAAATTCGAAAACATCCGAATCGATCCGATCGATCATGCAGAAGTCTAGAATGAAGAAGATTGATGTTTCTGTAATTGTAATATGATTACATTTGATTAAAGGTTTGAAATCTGGATCCTGGAAATAGTTCATCCTTATATGAAGTTCTGCTAGGGAGAGTCTGAACTGAGAAATGTCCTAATGGATGCTGATTCAACTTAGAAGTAACAAAGGAGAATGAAGATTATCCTAACATAGTGATGGAATAATCTAGATTTTATTTAAGAGCCAGAGACAAATATTTTGGAATAACTTTTCCTTTACTGAACAGACAGCACTTGAAAGCACTGAAAACAACTGAATAAAAGTACATGGAACATTTAAACCAATGAGTTTACAGGTTGTGTAAGTCCTAAACAGCCAATCAGGTAGCATTCAAGGATATAAGTGGTCCCAAACATGATAACTAGTCCCTTTTGAACTTTGCTGCCAGGAAAAAATAAGGAACAAAAATAAAACAATATTCTAAAAAATATGCGAAAAACTATGAAAAACATAGAAAACTTGACAAGAAAAAGCTGCTCCCACAGGTGAGTTGAAAAATCTTGAAGAACTCTGGAATTCAGATGACTAAGAGAGGATGGCCTCCTGGACACATAGGATACCAAGACTTGAGAATTACTGGAAAGCAGAGTTGGAAGGGTCTGGAGCTGAAAAATATATGTTGTTAAATAGAATCATATATAATTACCCTATAACCAACTGGGAGTGAATAATATGCTGTATGTACTAATTTAATTAAATATGGATGGAAAAATATTCGTCTCTTTCTCTTTAATAAAAGCTAGATTATTCCGTCACTGTGTTAGGATAATTGTAATTTTATTACAAGGACAGAGACTCTTATTTTGCAAGTTTAAAGCAAAATTGATTATGTAAGAAGATTAAAGGACCAATCTGCTGCATTAAGAATTTCTTGTAACAAAGCAGATTTAGAAAATGCTTTAGAAGCTGAAGCCCCTCTAATTAAATGAGCTATAAACTTGTCCTCCACACTAGCCAAAGACATAATCCATCTAACCCATCTACTTATAGTGGTAGTAGTGACAGGTAAATGAGGAGAAACAAATGAAATAAGAAGTTGAGAAAAAGAACAGGAAGATCTAAACGAAAGAGTTCTGGTCTCATACATGAAACTGCACAGTTTAGGACACTCAAAAAACTACGGATCGAAAATAGAAGATGAAAGAGATTTAGTTCCTCTAGATAAAGATATATCTATAACATTGTGAAGAGAAAACATTTTAGAGTTATAATCTATGGCTCTCACACTTGGAACTATTTTGCAACATAGTAAACATAATAAAGTAGCTAGTTTACAAGTTAACTGTTTAAGAGAAAGTTCATGAGTTTATTAAAAGACAAAATTTGACCAATAGGACTATTAGATAAAGGAGACTGACTTACTGAAATTGCTGATCGAGCTACATTAATAGACCTGTAATTGTCAAATAATTAATCACTTCATTCAGATGAGTTGAAAAGGGATTCTGGTCCCTGCAACTGCACCAATTTAACCATCTGACCCAAGCATATTTGTATGTCTTCCTGGTGTCCAGGAGTCTCGGGGGAGTGATTTAGCTTCCTCGGAAGACCAAGATCCCCTGAAATCATCCAAACAATCAAGTGTAAGGACCCTTGAAGAACAAGGTCGTGATAGTCTCCTGTTTGATTTGAGAGAAGGTCTTGTTGAAGGGTAAGAAGAAGAGGAGGAAGGTAAGACATCTCTAGAAGAGCTGAGAACCAAGACTGGGCTGGCCACCAAGGAGTTATCAATAAAATTGAAAGAAGATTCCTCCTGACAATGAAAACCGTCTGAGGAATCATAGAAAATGGTAGGAAAACATAAGCTCCTTGAATGAGCCATTTCTGAAGGAATACACCCGTGGGTAAAGCTTGAGGGATTGGTCTCCAGCTGAAAAAGGGAACAATTTGATGATTTAGATGGGAGGCAAAGAGGTCTGTTAAAAAGGCACCTCTACAATGTAGGAGAAGTTGAAAAATCTTGGGATTTATTTTCCAGTTGCTGGAATCCACAAGATAACGAGATTCCCAATCCACCATGGTATTTTTCAAACCTGGAATATATTCTGCTTGGATTTGAATATTGAGATCCAAACAAGAATGGATAAATTACGACATTAAATCTGACAATATTTTTGATGTAGTACCTCCTAAATGGTTGAGGTACCTGACAGCAGTAATATTGTCCATCTTGAGTAATACAGAAATAGGACAATCAGAACAAACACAACTCTTGAAAGCGAAGGGGCCTGCCATCAGTTCAAGATAATTGATATGTAAATTCTTCTCTTCCGTTGACCATTTGCCCACTGTTATAAGAGGATCAAATATGGCTCCCCAGCCGGATCTGCTGGCATTAGCTTATATAATTATTTCTGGAGAACACCCAAATATAGCTCTACCATCCCAAGCCTCCATATTGACTATCCAGCTTAACAGATCGGATATTGCTTCTTTTGATATTGCAATCCTGTGAAAATAAATAACTTGTTGAAGCTAATAAATCTTCAATCTTTGTAAAGCCCGGTAGTGAAGGGGGAGCTGGGAAAATGGCTTGGATGGAAGATGAGAGAAGACCAATTATATATGCTAAAGTGCAAATAGGAAAAAGAGGTTTGTTGAGCACGTAAGAAATCTCTTTATCTTCTTGATCTTGTCTAAAGGAAAAACTCAATGTGGCAGGTTGAGTATCTATTAAAACCCCCAGGTAAACTAGATATTGGGAAGGATTGATTTCTGATTTGTTGAAGTTGATGAAAAAACCCAATTTCTTAAAAAGATCTATCTCAAGGTTGATATGAAAGAGCAGAGAAAGATGATTTTGGTGCATGATGAGGATATTGTCCAAATAAATTATAAGACAAATACCCCTCATTCAAAGCCATGCAACAACAGGGTGAAGAATTTTGGTAAATGCCCATTGGGCAAAAAAAGTCCAAAAGGAACGCAATCTAATTGCCAAAGGTTGTCTTTCCAAAGAAATCTAAAAAAATGTCTGAAAGAATGATGAATTGGGATAGACAGATAAGTATCCTTTAAATCTAGTCAAACCAGCCAATCTTTTTGTAGTAAACAATCTCTGAGGAGGTGCATTCCCTCCATCTTGAAATTATTGTATTCCAAGTGAAGATTGAGGCACCTTAAATTGATAACAAGACAAAATGAACCATATTTTGTCTTTACCAGAAACATGTTGCTAATGTTAAAATTGGTGTTTGATGGAATAATCTCTGTGGTCTGTTTTCTGTCAAATTCCATCATTTCTAAATTGAATTGATGGTAATCTGAAAGAGAAAAGATTGTCGGAGGGGGAATAGATGCCTGATAAGGAATGATATGAAATTTAGATGAAGACCTGAAACAGCTTGAAGTACCCAAGGTTCTTGAGTTATTTTTTACCAATTGTAAGAAAAATAAAGCAATCCTGCCACCTATTTTATGTGGGAAGGAAAGAATGGAGGGAAAATGGTCAAATATACCTGAGAGTGGTCTTCTTGAAGATTTTCCTCTAAAAGAACTGGAAGATCAATTTCTGCCTCTGGTTGGGAAAGAATTGGCATGTAAAAATCCTCGAGCGGGGCTGTTCTAATATTGAAACCTTAAAAAGTAGGAAGAGCAGTTGAGGAAGTGGCCTCTTCCTTTCCTGTCAAAAACAGGATTAAATATCCTTTTGGTTTGGGATTTTTTTTTTTTTTTTTTTAATTAAGGGATGCCACATAATTAGAGAGCTCTTTAAGCCCAGAATCTCCAAACAAAAATCCTGTCAGTTTTGGGTCCAATTTTCTGAGGAGGATGTGCTTACTTTGACATGACAAGGCAGTATTGGAATCACCTAGCAAAGAAACCAAAGAAACCAAATGTTGAACCCATTGTTTCATAATAATAGGGTCAACTTGGGACTCATTGTTAATGGCCTCTTTGAAAATTTCCAACAATTTAGTTATAGGGCCACGTGTATCTAATAACTTGTATTGGCAGGCCTATTAGAACCAGGACTTTTACGAATGTTAAAAAATGTTGTCCCAATGAATTTAAGCAAATTAAGGTCAATTTCTAGGGTGGCTTGAGAGGAGCTAGGTAATTCAGGCCTAGGACAAATTTCCCTACTCTTTTAGAAGGCCTCCAATTGGAGGATATGGGATGTTCAATATCCTCTGGGTTTAAAAAAGGTTCCCCCATCCCTGGCATTATCAATTAATTTTTTGGCCATATGGGCATTTTTGGACCTCTTACACCTAGGAGAATCCTCATTGGAAGAAGACGAGTCTAAGGAAATATCTTTCTTAAAAGAATCCTCATCTTCGTCAGATTGAAATTCATCAGAGAAATATGAGTCGTCTGACTCAGTTGTTGAAACCTGGTCCACATTGTCACAATGCTCCTCACGCTGCTCCACTGTGCTGCTCTGTTGCACCACTCCGCTGCTATGGCTGTTGCCAGGGACACGGTGGTTGCTGTTGGCATGAGTCCTCCTTGGTGTGAATCTGCGCCTATGTAAGTATCTGCATTGCTTGCCTACACTGCCCAAGTATAGGACTTACTTTGTGTCCTCCTGAGTGCTTATTTACTGCTGATACTTTAAGTGCCTTTATTGTTGCTGAACCCTGCTTGTCTCTGACTACTCTCTTGCTTACCCCTTAAATTGCTGATACCTTGAATTGCCTAATTGTTGCTCAACTCTGCTTGCCTCTGACTAACCTCTTGTTTAACCCCTGAACTGCTGATATCCAGTCATCTAAGTTGTGGTAGATCGGTTCTCCAAACTTGTTCATTTTGTACTCTTACCTAAGCTACCTACAGCCCAAGAATTGTCAACTCTTTTTCTGTTACACGTGGTACGACTCTATGGTATACCCATAAATATTGTCTCTGACAGAGGACCTCAATTTGTTTTTAATTTTTGGAGAAGCCTTTGCAAATTGCTTGAAACCACTGTTTCTTTGTCCTCTGGTTATCAACCCCAGACTAACGGGCAGATGGAGAAAACAAATCAGGATCTTGAAGCCTATTTCAGAGCATATGTCAATGCACAGCATACTAATTGGTCTGGGTTGTATCCCCTAGCTGAACTGGCAAAGAACACTCATTGGCATTCTTCTCTACGATGCTCTCCTTTCCAGGCCATAGCTCTTTATCAACCTCATGTTTTTCCTCTTTCTGCTCATTCTACAGGAGTCCCTAGTGCAGAACATCGCTTCCCTGACCTCAATACTCATTGGCAACAAATATGCTCTCAGTTACACTCAACCGTCTCCAGATAAAAGAGGTTTGCCGACCATCATCAAGCTAATATTCGTACCTTTTCTGCAGGTGATCGTCTCTGGGTCTCTACCCGACATATTCGCTTATGTCAACCTTGTCACAAATTAGAGCCTCTGTATATTGGTCCTTATAAAGTCCTCAAAAGACTTTCTTCTGTTGCTTACAGAGTGGCCTTGCCTAAGGCCTTGCACATTCACCGGCCTTTCACATCTCCCTGCTCAAACCCTACATCCTGAATAGATATAATTGACTCAGACGTCCTCCTCCTCCACTCCTAATTCATGGTGAACCAGAGTATGAGGTTGCAAAGATCCTGGACTCCAGAATCAGACGCAGGCAACTCCAATACCTTGTGCACTGGAAGGGTTACTCTCTGGCGGAGCGTTACTGGGTCCCTGCTATGATGTGCATGCTCCAGGTTGGTCTCCAGGTTCCATGCTGCTCACCCTTTGAAGTCAACTCTGGTTCTTTGAGGGAACCCTTGAGTGGGGGGCTATGTCACTCTGCTCCTCATACTGCTCAGTTGTGCTGCTCCGTAGCTATGGCTGATGCCAGGTTGCCGCACGCCAATTTCCCTCTCATGCCGGTCGGATCCTCTGAGTACTCCTTGGCGCAAATCTGCGCCTATGTAAGAATCTGCATTACTTACCTACACTGCCCAAGTATAGGACTTTGTGTGCTCCTGGGTGCTTATTTACTGCTGATACTTTGATTGCCTATATTGTTGCTGAACCCTGCTTGCCTCTGACTACTCTCTTGCTTAACCCTTGAATTACTGATACATTGGATTGCCTAATTGTTGCTGAACTCTGCTTGCCTCTGACTAACCTCTTGTTTAAACCCTGAACTGCTGATACCCAGTCATCTGAGTTGTGGTGGATCGGTTCTCCAAACTTGTTCATTTTGTACCCTTACCTAAGCTACCTACAGCCCAAGAATTGTTGACACTTTTTCTGTTACACGTGATACGACTCTATGGTATACCTGTAAATATTTTCTCTGACAGAGGACCTAAATTTGTTTTTACTTTTGGGAGAAGCCTTTGCAAATTGCTTGAAACCACTGTTTCTTTGTCCTCTGGTTATCAACCCCAGACTAACGGGCAGACGGAGAGAACAAATCAGGATGTTGAAGCCTATCTCAGAGCATATGTCAATCCACAGCATACTAATTCTTCTGGGTTGTATCCCCTAGCTGAACTGGCAAAGAACACTCATTGGTATTCTTCTCTACATTGCCTATATTGTTGCTGAACCCTGCTTTCCTCTGACTACTCTCTTGCTTAATCCTTGAATTACTGATACATTGGATTACCTAATTGTTGCTGAACTCTAGTTGCCTCTGACTATACTTTTGCTTAACCCATGAACTATTGATGCCTGAATTGCCTAATTGTTGCCGAACTCTGCTTGCCTCTGACTACCCTCTTGTTTAATCCCTGAACTGCTGATAACTTGGATTGCCAAATTGTTGCTGAACTCTGCTTGCCTCTGACCACTCTCCTATTTAACCCCTGAACTGCTGATACCTGGATAGCATACTTGTTGCTCGACTGCTTGTCTCTGACCATTCTCCGCTTTACCCTTTTTGCCGTGAAGGACTGCCCTGTCTACCGTGAGTACTGCTTACCTCATTTCTTACCACTCATTTTGTTCTGGGATACTTCCTTATCCTTCCACTTGAAGCTGGGATAAGAAGACTACTAGCCACGTTTGGTCTGATAGGGAAATATCCCACGAGCATTGCAAACATGTTTTATTTTTATTAGGTACAGGTTCTGAATCCTCAGAGGAAATATCTTTAATTTAGGCATCACAGAATCATTGTCTGAACTGAGCAGACATCTATCTGCTTTTCCAGCGGAAAATTTAGGTGATACACTGACATTGTCTTCCAAATGTTTTCTTTTAAAAGCAGCTTTTCTGTGAATATGACCAGAGCCATTAACTGCAGCCATTACAGACAGTATCTGGAGCCATGGAGGACATAATATCTTGCATGGATTTGCCTGAAATGTCAGTTATATTTTCTTGAGACATAATAAATTAAGTATATATATATATATATATATATATATATATATATATATATATATATATATATATTTATATTTATTATATTTATATATATATATATATATATATATATTTATATATATATATATATATATATATATACACAGATAAGGACAAACAATATTGGGCAAAAAATAAAATTAATTGTAAATAATGTAACTAGATATTCTTTAAAATAGAACCCAAAAAAATAAGCATTAAATTCTGACTGAAAACTGACAGATTTAAAAAAAAAAATAGTTTCAAATAGTCAAACAAAATAGACAACGGAACAGAGACTGTGGGGGATATCTATCAAGCCGTCAACTTTGTTGCATTCGACGGCACCAATACGCTCTCCTAACATCGCCTAACATCGCAGCTGTGGACCTGAATACGCTCTCCATATTTATAAAAACATTCGGCAAAAAGCCACACACCAAGTACGGGGCAATGAGCATTGGACTGTTGTTAACTAACAGTCATCGATCTCGCTGCTATTCGGCTTTTTACCAACTTTATTTATACCCTGTCACTAAACGCCACCACTATACTAGAAGGTTTAACCCCTATCCCGCCACTCCCGGACCCCACCGCAACTAAATAAAAGTATTAACCCCTATTCCGCCACTCCCGAACCCCGCCGCAACTAAATAAATGTATTAACTCCTATTCCGCTGCTCCCGGACCCTGCCGCAACTAAATAAATGTGTTAACCCCTATTCCGCTGCTCCCGGACCCCGCCGCAACTAAATAAAAGTATTAACCCGTATTCCACCGCTCCCAGACCCCACCACAACGAAATAAACATATTAACCCCTAATCCCCTGGCCTCCCACATCACTACCACTAACTAAACCTATTGATCCCTAAACCCCTGGCCTCCCACATCACTACCACTAACTAAACCTATAAACCCCTAAACCGCCAGCCCCCCACATCGCCATAAACTAAATTAAGCTATTAACCCCTGAACCTAACAACCCGCTAACTTTAAATTAAAATTACAACATCCCTATCTTATAATAAATTAAAACTTAGCTGTAGAATTAAATTAAACTATATTAAACTATTTAATTAACCTACCCTAACTATTATACTAAAATTACATTAAACTACCAATAAAATTTACTATATTACATATTAAAAAAAAACCTTACCCTACTCAAATTATTTAAATCTACTATTAAAAATGACAAAATTACAAAAAAAAACAAGCACTATTACAAAAACAAACAAACCACAGTATCAAAAATAAAATGACTTACACCTAATCTAATAGCTCTATCAAAATAAAAAAGCCCCCCCAAAATAAAAAAAAACCCTAGCCTACAATAAACTACCAATGGCCCTTAAAAGGACCTTTTGCGGGGCATTGCCCCAAAGAAATCAGCTCTTTTACCTGAAAAAAAAAATACAAACACCCACCAACAGTAAAACCCTTTCTAAAAATCCTAAGCTCCCCATTGCCCTGAAAAGGGCATTTGTATGGGCATTGCCCTTAAAAGGGCATTTAGCTCTTTTACATGCCCAGACCCTACTCTAAAAATAAAACCCACCAAAAAAACTCTTAAATAAACCTAACACTAACCCCCGACGATTCACTTACAGTTTTTGAAGTTCCGCTTGAAGGATACATCCAGCCGGCAAGAAGTCTTCATCCGGGCGGACTCTTCATCCATCCGCCGAAGTCTTCATCCATGTGGCCTCTTCTATCTTCATCCATCCAGTGCAGAGCGGGTCCATCCTGAAGACATCCGGCACGGAGCGGGTCCATCCTGAAGACATCCGGCGGGGAGCTCCTCTTCAATATGGTCTCCGCCCGTAAACTGGATCTTGAATGCAAGTGACATCATCCAAGATGGCGTCCCTTGCATTCCTATTGGCTGAAAGGTTCCAATCAGCCAATAGGATTAGAACTGCTAAAATCCTATTGGCTGTTCCAATCAGCCAATCAGATTATAGCAGCTCTCATCCTATTGGCTGTTCCAATCAGCCAATAGGATGAGAGCTCAATCCTATTGGCTGATTGGAACAGCCAATAGGATGAGAGCTTTATTTAGTGGAAAAACTGAGAGAAAGGCATTCACTTTATTCCTTAATTCTGACGAGGAGCTAAGTGCGGGAAAATGAGGGAAAATTAGTCCAAATGCGTCATAAGGGAGAGGGAGGGGCCTAACAGTAAGATGGAGCGGTTCTGAGCAGTTCTGAACAGAGTGACACTGCAGAAATAAAACCAGAGGAAACAAAGGGTAAGGAACCTCTAAATTCAAAAGCCGTGATAACGTTAGAGGTGTGTAGTCGAGATAAACATATTCACATTTCTATTGGCTGAAAATTTAAAATCAGTCAATAGGATGAGAGCTACTTAAATCTTATTGGCTGTTCAAAAAAACCAATAGGATTTAAGCAGATCTCATCCTATTGGCTGATTTGACAATATAGAAGGGGTACCTTGCATTTAAGCTTCAGGGTGCGGCGGACGATCGCATAAAGAGGAGCCTCCACGTTGGATGTCCGTGCCATCACTGATCCTGCTCTGTACCGCCTCAGCTCCGCGAACCCTGGATGAAGATTGAAGATGGCTCCACGACACTGGGATTGATGGAGCCGTCTGGAAGAAGACCTTTACCGCTGGACTTTTAGGGTTAGTGTCTTTTATTGAGAATCATAAGATAGATACAATCAAACATAGTAACAATGAAAAGACCCACACAAGACAGATGCAACCGTCATTATGGCTCAAGTGACAAAGTTAAATAATCAGTTAGACATGAAATGCGCAATAAGAGCATAAAATATAAGGTCATATACATTTAGGAACTCAGATTTTAGTAAAGTAATCAATAAGAGTTTATCAACCAATGACTAGTAAACCAGTCCTCTAAGGACCAACTGATACAGGCACAATTAGTCCCATAACTATGATAGTCATAAAAAAGATAACAATATCAAATATAACATAATAATTTATTCTGGTATTGCCTAGTGTGGACAAGCCATGACTATATGACATATTGCCTGCTCCAATATCAGACACCACCTCCTTACAATTGACAACAACTTTCTAGAAAGGAGCACACGCAAAAAAAAAATTAGGGGAAAGGGGGGGGGGATAAAATTGAAACAGCAAGGGAGGGGAGGGAAGTCTAGCACTTCAAGTGCCCTCTAGCACTTTGAGTGCCCTAATTGGCTGATACTCCCTATACAGTAATGAGAGTTAAACACTACTATATCTGTGTGGGGGGTTTCCTGTAAAGATCCCACGCCCGCCAGATGTTTTGATACAGCTCTAAATTCCCAGTGTGTTTAAACGTGTATAATTCCATGTCTCTAATAAATTCTACTATATCTAAAATTTTAGAGAAGGAAGGAGCGGACTTCTGTTTCCAATCTCGTGCTATTGCCAACTTTGTGGCTGTTAATATGTAGGTCAAAAGGGACCTATCAGTAACTGGAAGTCCGGAAGCTCCATGATGAAAAAGTCCAAGGGAAGGACTCATAGGCAAGCTGATATTTAGTTGATGTAGTAGGTTGAAGACCAATCTCCAAAGGTTTTTAATCTTGGGGCATTCCCACCAAATATGTATGTGAGAGCCTAACCTCCTACACTCTCTCCAACACATAGGTGAGGACTTATAGTACCGATATAAAACAGCAGGGACAAGATGCCATCGGACCGTTATTTTATTAGTGTTATTTTTTAATTTTTTTGGGGGTGGGTTCTTTTTTTAGATTATGGCTTTTTATTTTATTTTTAATGGGCAGTAAAAGAGCTGATTGCCCTTTTAAGGGCAATGCCCATACAAATGCCCCTTTAGGGGCAATGGGTATCTTAGTTTTTTTATAGTTAGGTCTTTTTTATTTTGGGAGGTTGGGTGGTTGATTGGTTGTACTATTAGGGGGTAATTTGTATTATTTTTAAAGTAAAAGAGCTGTTAAACTTAGGGCAATGCCCTATAAAAGGCCTTTAGGGTTATTAGTAGTTTAGTGTTAGATTAGGGGGCGTTTTTATTTTGGGGTGTCTTTTTTGTTTTTCTAGGGTTATTAGATTAGGTTTATTATTTTCTGTAATCTTAGATTTTGTTATTTTTCGTAATTTTAGAGTTTGTTATTTTGTGTAATGTTAGGTTTTGTTATTTTGTTTAATTTAAGATTTAGTTTTTTTTTGTAATGTTAGGTTGTTTTTTCTTTGTAGTGTTGGTATTTTTTATTTTGTAATTTAGATTTTTTAGTTTTGGTAACTTTTTTTTTTTAAAAATAATGATGTTAGGTTTATTTATAGTTTAAGTTTAGTTTTCTTTTATTTCACAGGTAAGTTTTTATTTATTTTAAGGTAGTTATATTGTAACGTAAATTTAAAGTTAGCCAGTGTTAGGTTTAGGGGTAAATAGTTTAATTTAGTTTGACGCAATGTGGGTGTTTGGCGGTATGCGGTTAATAGGTTTATTTAGGGAGTCGTGATGTGGGGGGTTGGCGGTTTAGGGGTTAAAAGGTTTATTTTGTGTTGCCAAGGTAGGGGGTTGGCAGTTTAGGGGTTAATATGTTTATTTAGTGTTGGCGATGTGGCTTGGTGGCAGATTAGGGGTTAATGGGTTTATTTTAGTTTTTGTGATGTTGGGGGATGGCAGTTTGGGAGTTAATAGGTAGTTTATGGGTGTTAGGGTAGTTTTGTAACATGTTTTTTGAGTTTTGGGAAACATTTTTGTTTTGCAAAATCCTTAACTACTGATCTTTGATTGCAGAACGCGCAACTTGTAATACCAATGAGTTGACCATTCTGCACTCAAAGGCCATTTTTTAGAGGTAAAGCCGTACATCACAACTTGCAATCTCCCTCATTGTGAGCTTAGGGCATTATAACACTATTAAAGCTAAAGATTACGCTACAGAAATTATGAATTGCATAAATCAAAAGATGTCCTAAAATGAATAAGAAAACATACATAGTAGGATAATGTTCTTAAAGTAGCATTCAGGCAAAATGAATCTGTTCCCAGCCATGTCCCACAATCTCAATCACTGATAGCAAGACACAGGAGGAGTTAGGAATAAGCAGCTATGCCACTAAATGATGGCAATATGGATCATTAAAAAAAACAAAAAAAACAAAATAGACCTTTCCAGGATAAAAGCTACCTAGGTTATTCTAGGAGCTCAGATGGCTAACTTCAAAGCTTATAAATACCCATTCCCAGCTACTACTTTTGGAAACTAACAAAGTAAACAGAAAATAATAATAACATACATATAACATTAATAAGGATCTACTACTTCAAGACATTCCAGAAAAAAGATTAGCCTGTAAGGAAATATAGTTGGATTAAGTGTAACTAGGAAGAAAAAACAAAAAACAAAGCCCATAACAGCATGGCAGATGTATAAATTGAACTGCTGCAAGTGTATTATTGACTAGAAGCAGGAACTGGCAGACTTTCTAGCATTAACGCACAAAATATCTGTCTTCTCAGACCTAGGGCGAGATTACATATGCGGCATAAATTTCAGCGCAACTGCTGAAACCCACGCCGGCTGTAAATTCACCTCGCACATCGGGTGAATCACATAAAAAGGCGCCTGCAGATCATATATTGCCGTAAGTCGGATAAACTGACGAGGTACAGAAATGTGCGGAAATACACATTTCTGGTTCGCCAGTGACTTACTGCAGTTTATGACCTGCAGGCGCCTCAGTAAAAATAAAAAAAAGTGTTTAATCGCACTTAAAAATCTAACACGCCTCCCAAAAATTAACCCGACACGTCAAAATCCCTATATCTGCCATCCCCCCACATCGCAACTACTAATAAAATGTATAAACCTCTAAACCGCCATGCCCCCACAACACAATCTACCTATTTAAACTATTAAACCCAAACTCCCACATTGCAAACTAGCTAATAAATGTATTAACCCCTAACCCGCCATCCCTCCATAATGCAACATACCTAATAAACATATTAACCCCTAAACCACTATCCCCCCACTATTCAAAGTACCTAATTAAGCTATTAACCCCTAAACCGCCACCCCCCACATCTCAAACTACCTATTAATACTATTAACCACTATTCCGCCAACCCACCACAATGCAAAGTATTAATCTAATACCAAAGCCCCCTAACCTAACACCCCCTTAGTTAACCACAATTAAAATATAATTACATAAAATTAAAAAGACTATTTACCTTAAAATTTTATTAAAAATTACCAAATAAAAAAATCCTAACTTCACATTAAAATAAAAAATCCTAACATTACAGTAAAATAAAAAAAACTAACATTACAATAAAAAAAACCTAAGATTACATGAAAATAAAAAATATTACAAAAAATAAAAAAGCTAAGATTACAGAAAAAAATGTAACCTAATCTAATACACTTATTAAAACAAAAAAGCTACTATAAGTTTAACAGCTCTTTTACTTAAAAAAAAAAAAAAAAATACTAAGTCCCGCCTAACAGTACAACCCCACCCACCCAACCCCCAAAGTAAAAAAACCTAACTATTAAAAAAAAAAATGGAAAGAAGGAGCAGGCACTGCTAGGGGTACGTTGCAAACATAAAATCCTCAAGTTTATTGTAAAAATATTAAAAACGATGCACAGACAGGTGGAATGACATACAGGGCATATTGTGTAAAGCGTTTCACGCCACCTAATGGCACTTACTCATAGACTTCACCTATGCTTAGATGGTGTCTTATTTATACACATGCTCAGGATTAATTAACCCATTCACACCTTTTAAAAAAACAGAGTTAAAAACAAATAATAATATTATTCCAATAAGTTTATTTTTTAAATTAACTTGAGGATTTTATGTTTGCAATATACCACTAGCAGTGCCTGCTCCCTCTTTCCATTTGTGTTACTCGCAGATTTATGTCCCCCGCTTCTACTGCTCTCTAAGCTCAGTGGTATCTAGTGGGTGACCTTTGAGGCGGGTTCACTTACGCAACTTCCAGCTCTATGGATCGAGAGACGCTGGCTCTCGTGGACAGTGTGCAGCTATAAAAAAACCTAATCTACCCATTGCCCCATAAGGGAAATTTGTATTAATTACCTAACACTAACCCCGAAATAGGTACTCACCATTCCTGAAGTCCGGTGGTGAAGGTCTTCTTCCAGACGGCTCCATCTTCAATCTTCATCCCGTTGTCGCGGAGCGGAGGCGACGCCATCTTCAATCTTCATCCAGGGGTTGCGAAGCTGAGGAGGCGTGGAGCGGAGATGCTAATTGCCCTCTTAATAGGATTTATGCAGCTCTCATCCTATTGGCTGATTTGAAATTTTCAGCCAGTAGGAATGCAAGGTACTCCAATATAAAATGGGCACCCGTTCCGCACCGCTGCCTCTCCGCAAACCCTGGATGAAGATTGAAGATTGAGGTGACTCCACTCCGCGAGACCGGAAAGAGAATTGAAGATGGAGCCACCTGGAAGAAGACCTTCACCGCCGGAATTCAGGAATGGTGAGTACCTATTTCGGGGATAGTGTTAGGTTTTTTTTTTTGGGGTTATTTTTTTAGATTAGGGCTTTTCATTTATTTTAATGAGCACTAAAAGAGCTGATTGCCCTTTTAAGGGCAATGCCCGTACAAAGGCCCCTTATGGGGCAATGGGTAGATAATAATTTTTTTATAGTTAGGTCTTTTTGTTTTGCGCGATTGGGTGGGTGGGGTTTTGTACTGTTAGGGGGGACTTAGTATTTTTTTTTAAGTAAAAGAGCTGTTAAACTTAGAGCAATGCCCTGCAAAAGGTCTTTTTTAAGGGCTAGTGGTACTTTAGTGTTAGATTACGGGGTGTTTTTATTTTGGGTTGGCTTTTTTGTATTTATAGGGTTATTAGATTAGGTTTATTTTTATTTTTTTGGATAATGGTATTTATTATTTTCTGTAATCTTATTATTTTTATTTTTATTTAATCTTAGGTTTTTTATTTTGAGTAAGCGTATTTTTTTATTTTCAGTAATTATAGGGTAATTTAGTTTTTTATTTTTGGTTAATGTTTATTATTTTAAAATGTAGTTAGTCTTTTTTTATTTTATGTAATGGTAGTTTAATTGGGGTTAATGTAGGGGTGTTAGATTAAGGGGCTTAGTTATTAGATTGATACTTTGCATTGTGGAGGTTGGGGGTTAAAAGTGTAATTCTGTATTTTGCATTGTGGGGGTTAGCGGTTTATGGGTTAATAGTGTTAATAAGTAGTTTTTGATGTGAGGGGGTTGGTGCATTAGAGGTTAATAGTGTTGATAGGTAGTTTGCGATGTGAGGGTTGGTGGATTAGGGGTTAATAACGTTATTAGGTACTTTGTGATGTGGGGGGTTGGTGGTTTTGGGGTTAATAGTGTTAATAGGTAGTTTTCGATGTGGGTGGTTGGCAGATTAGGGGTTAATAGTGTTTATTAGGTAGTTAGCGATAAGGGGGTTTGGAGATTAGGCGTTAATAACTTTATTAGGTACTTTGCGATGTGGCAGTTGGCAGATTAGGGGTTGATACATTTTATCAGTTATTATGGTGGGAGGATGACAGTTGAGTGATACATATTGCGCATGCGTTAGGTGTTTGTTAAGGCTTCTAGGGAGTTACGGTACTTATATATTCAGCGCAAGGCTTGCTGTGCCTGCCTATGTGTGGCGAGGTGAAAATTAAGTCAAATTTCTACATTCTCACCGCATAAGTCCTTGCGCTGAATATATGATACCGACTTGCGACACTGGTTCTATGTTAGTTTATGGGACTAAAAAAAGCGGGCGACAGGTAAAATATACACTTCCAGCATACAGATATTTTCCAGCCACCAATTTCTTAAAACTACCTTTATTTCTTTTAGCAGGGTCCCAGGATACAAACAGCGTACAAACAACGTTTTAAGCCTGCAATATGCTCTTAGTTTCTGAGACTTGACTGGTCTCTTTACATGGTATGGAAAAAGCAAAATGAATTGCGCTAAAAATTCTGACTCTAAATCCGCATATAATAATTATTATCTACATATATTATGTTGTTATTTTTTTTAATTTTTTTTAATTTTTGGAACCACACACAGAAAGTATAAATGACAACAGTATTAAAATTCTAAATTTAAATATAAAAATTATTACATTTAAACAACACTGTGCTTCCTCGAGGTAGTTAAACTTTGTAATATGTGATAGACTATATAAAATATAGTTCTTCTTAGTACCTTTATATGGTTACTCGTGTCTGTAAACGTTGTCCACTCTAAAGTATCCAATAAATGTCCAGCAATATAGTGAATGAATATATATTGAACAGTCTTTTAGTGAAGATATGTTTGTGTAGATTCCTTGAATAACAAATGTATCTGAGTTGCCGTGTCTGAGCTGCCTTTGACCAGCCAGGTATTCCAAGACCTCAGCTCGGATGCAGTAACATGTAAAGAAAAAAGAATAAAAAGGCGCACAAGGCCAAACTCAAGTGAAGGATTTTTATTTCCAGTTAATACACGCATAAAATCAATGCACTTACAAGATTCGCAAGTGATATAAGCATTCAAGTTGAGCACTGTGTTCTTACAGCTGCTATGTCTCCCACACCAGGCTTGATGGAACAGCCTTCACAACTACAGATAGCGTCAGGCACAGTGTCCGGATCCCCTGCACAAACTCTGTGTAGTTGGTGGAATGGAAAACAGCTGATAAGACACTGGCTCCTCCAGATGATCTATAGAGCCTAACGCGTTTCCCCCGATCTGCGGCCGGGCTTCTTCAAGAGGCGAATTTAAAAGAATGAATGTCCCCAACATTGCGCCTTTTAAATTCAAAGGGGAAATGTCCAATCATAGTCTAGGGGTGTGTTTGGTAACCAATCATAGTGGTAGGTGTGTCTCTTGTTACATCGTCAACAGTGTATCTAAAAACTACCAATTCCTATACTATACAGTTCAGAAACTATGCTAAAACATTTCATATTCAGAACAAATTTAAAAAGTTAACTGTTAAACGATTACTGTTAAAAGATTTAACATATAAATAAAATACAAAAATCCTAATACACTAAATGCATTCTGTATATTTATACCGTATTGAACCCTAGTATATAACCTTCAGAAGGTAAAAACAATTGGATCGATACAAGGGATATTTGAAACATTTTATGTGAACAAATTTCATTGTGAAAATTCTTTGTAAAGAGAGGGAAGACTCAACTCTAAAATATAATTCCTCTTAAAAAATTAAGATAATTAAATGCAAACCTCTGTGTTTATAAAAGATGTTCTAAAAGCTAATATTGGTATAACTAGTGTGGGTTCTACCTAGGACCAATATAGTTTTAAAGCAAAGAAGCTCATTCTCTGGCGGCTAATAAGCTACAATGAATACATATGAACTACTATCATAGGATTACATATATCTACACCACATATTAGTAACTAATATTGTTACATCTGATTTAGCAATCATAAGGGTGTATAAGCTAATCAAAAAGGTACATATATATAACCCAGAACTAGAGATGCTTGGCTACATAGGCTGATATACCCTGATTTTTATGGTAAACTTTGTTACCAGCATAAAACAATTGCCTAAAAGTGTATTTAAAAAGCAGACTACATAAAAACTGCTACATCTAAGAGAAATGTCTAATCATAGTCAAAGGGTGTGTTTGGTAACCAATCGAAATGGTGGGTGTGTCTGTTGTTTCGTCATCATCAGTATATCTAAAGACTACCAATTCCTATACTATACAATTCAGAAACTATGCTAAAACATTTCATATTCAGTACAAATTTAAAAAGTTAACTGTTAAACAATTACTGTTAAAAGATTTAACATATAAATGAAATAAAAAGATCATAGTACACTAAATGCATTCTATATATTCACACCATATTGAAACCAAGTATATAACGTTCGGGAGATAAAAACAATTGGATCGATGCAAGGGATATTCAATACATTTTATGTGAACGAATTTCATTGTAAAAATTTCATAGTAAAAAGAGGGAAGACTCAACTCTGAAATATAATCCTACTTAAAAAATTAAAATAATTAAATACAAACCTCAGTGTTTATAAACAGTATTCTAAAAACTAATATTGGTATCACTAATGTGGGCAAGCTTATTCTCTGGCAGATCCACTGTCTACTAAGCTAAAATAGATACATATGAACTACTATCCTAGGGTTACATATATCTATACCGCATATGAGCGACTAATATTGTTACATCTGGTTTAGAAATCATTATGATGTATAGGCTAATCTAAAAGGTAAATTTATAACCCGGAACTAAAGATGCTTGGCTGCATAGGCTGATATACCCTGATTTTTATGGAAAACTTTGTTACCAGCATAAAACAATTACCTTAAGGAGTATTTAAAAAGCACACTACATAAAAGCTGCTACGTCTATATCTATATTGAGACCTGAGGGTTGTAATGTTTTTAACCTATAAATCTATTTGGTCTCTGAGTGCCAGTAGCCTATTGGGTTTTGATTTTGGGACCCAATCTATAATCTGTATTTTCAGGGAACTGGGGTTGTTACCATGGCAGTCTAGGAAATGTTTAGGGACACTATGTTTGACTAATTTTTCTTTAATGCTGTAAACGTGTTTGTTCAATCTGCGTCTGGCTTTCTTTTCGTGCGGCCAACATATAGGAGGCCACATCCACATTCTAATAAATAAACTATATATGTGGAATTGCAGTTGCTTCTAAATGTAATATTATGTGTCTCTGTTGATTCACTATTATGAAAGGTTGGAGCTTTGTTAATATGTTTGCACATATTACACCTAGATTTACCACATTTCATTGTACCTTTCCAT
Organism: Bombina bombina; assembly: GCF_027579735.1. Lineage (NCBI taxonomy): Eukaryota > Metazoa > Chordata > Amphibia > Anura > Bombinatoridae > Bombina > Bombina bombina. The sequence goes on from NC_069502.1 coordinate 983,766,112, forward strand.
TCTTTGAGCCAGTTACTGCCCTCTTTAACCTTATTCTCCTCCATCTGTGGTTTAATTTTACTGGGAGCAAGCAGATTTCTAAGGCTTTTTCCTTTTTTATAGGTGATAGTAGGTTTGGAATCAAGGTGTGGCCCTAATAAAGGGTCAGATCTTAATAGTGGCCAATGTTTTTTAAGAATACTTTCTAACTTCTTTGAACCCTCATTAAAAGTAGTAATGGATCTTATGGGGTTTCTTTTAGTGGATTTTGATATTATCAATTCCTCATGTATGTTATAACGTCCCTAAAGCTTTTTGGTGTTTATTTTCTTTACTCAGAGTATGGTTCCTATCTCTTGATGCTGCTTTAGATCTGGCTAGTTATATAATCTCTTGACTATATCCCTTGTCTATAAATTTTCTTTCCAAAATATTTGCTTCTAACTCATAATCTGCTTTATGGGTGCAATTTCTCTTTATTCGTAAAAATTGACTATATGGAACATTATTTAGCCAACTTATTTTATGTGCACTACTGGCTTGTATAAAGCTGTTCCTATCCGTGTTTTTTCTAAATATTTTAACCGCTACTTTGCCTTGATTGTCTGTGAAGAGAATTAAGTCTACAAATTTGATCTGTTCTTTAGAACATGATTTAGTGAACAAAAAAATAAAATTATTATTATTAATATAATCCATAAAACCATTTATTTTTTTCTAGATCTCCCTTCCACAAGATGATGATATCATCGATATATCTAGCATACACTAAGATATTGCTCATAAAAGGATTGTTATTCCAGATATATTCGTTCTCGATTGCATTAACGTAGATATTTGCATACGATGGGGCGAAAGTGGTCCCCATCGCTGTCCCTCTTGTTTGCACATAAAATTTATTTTGAAACAAAAAGTAGTTATGATATAAAATAACCCTATACTATCAATTAAACATTGTATGTGATTTTCAGGAATAGACCAATTGGATAGTTCTGCTTTTGTTTTTTGCATACCGTTATCATGGGGGATACAGGTATAAAGTGCTGCGACGTCACATGTGAGCCATAGCATATCTTCCTCCCAGGTAATTCCTTCAAACTTGACTATCACTTCAGTTGTATCTTTAAGGTAAGCTTTTGTAAATTTGACTATAGGTTGGAGATAGAAATCTACATATTTCGATAAATTATCTGTGATAGACCCAATCCCTGATATTATTGGTCTACCTGGAGGGTTTAGGGGGTCCTATGTACCTTAGGTAGATGATATATATATATGGGATATTTGGACTGCCATGGTAACAACCCCAGTTCCCTGAAAATACAAATTATAGATTGGGTCCCAAAATCAAAACCCAATAGGCTACTGGCACTCAGAAAATTAGAGACCAAATGGATTTATAGGTTAAAAACATTACAACACTCAGGTCTCAATATATATATAGACGTAGCAGCTTTTATGTAGTGTGCTTTTTAAATACACCTTAAGGTAATTGTTTTATGCTGGTAACAAAGTTTTCCATAAAAATCAGGGTATATCAGCCTATGCAGCCAAGCATCTTTAGTTCCGGGTTATATATTTACCTTTTAGATTAGCCTATACATCATAATGATTTCTAAACCAGATGTAACAATATTAGTCACTCATATGCGGTATAGAAATATGTAACCCTAGGATAGTAGTTCATATGTATCTATTTTAGCTTAGTAGACAGTGGAGCTGCCAGAGAATAAGCTTACCCACATTAGTGATACCAATATTAGTTTTTAGAATATTGTTTATAAACACTGAGGTTTGTATTTAATTATTTTAATTTTTTAAGTAGGATTATATTTCAGAGTTGAGTCTTCCCTCTTTTTACTAAGAAATTTTTACAATGAAATTCGTTCACATAAAATGTATTGTATATCCGTTGTATCGATCCAATTGTTTTTATCTCCCGAATGTTATATACTTGGTTTCAATATGGTGTGAATATATAGAATGCATTTAGTGTACTATGATCTTTTTATTTCATTTATATGTTAAATCTTTTAACAGTAATTGTTTAACAGTTAACTTTTTAAATTTGTACTGAATATGAAATGTTTTAGCATAGTTTCTGAATTGTATAGTATAGGACACACCCACCATTTCGATTGGTTACCAAACACACCCCTTGACTATGATTAGATATTTCTCTTAGACGTAGCAGCTTTTATGTAGTCTGCTTTTTAAATACACTTTTAGGCAATTGTTTTATGCTGGTAACAAAGTTTACCATAAAAATCAGGGTATATCAGCCTATGTAGCCAAGCATCTCTAGTTCTGGGTTATATATGTACCTTTTAAATTAGCTTATACACCCTTATGATTGCTAAATCAGATGTAACAATATTAGTTACTAATATGTGGTGTAGATATATGTAATCCTAGGATAGTAGTTCATATGTATTCATTGTAGCTTATTAGCTTCCAGAGAATGAGCTTATTTGCTTTAAAACTATATTTGACTTTATTTTATCTAGGTAGCTATTAAATAGTTAATAACTATTTAATAGCTATTGTACCTAGTTAAAATAAATTTAAATTTGCCTGTAAAATAAAAATAAATCCTAAAATAGCTACAATATAATTATTAGTAATATTGTAGCTATATTAGGGTTTATTTTATAGGTAAGTATTTAGTTTTAAATAGGATTATTAATTTAATAAGAGTTATATTTATTTAGATTTATTTAATTAATATTTAAGATAGGGGGATGTTAGGGTTAGTGTTAGACTTAGGTTTAGGGGTTAATAATTTTATTATAGGTTCGGGTGGTGTAGGGGGGGCAGGATAGGGGTTGATACATTTATTATAGGTGGCGACGGTGTAGGGGGGGCAGATTAGGGGTTAATAAGTTTAATATAGGTGGCGGCGGGGTCCGGGAGTGGCAGTTTAGGGGTTAAACAATTTATTTAGTTGCGGCGTCCGGGATCCTGCTAGGGGTTAATAAATTAATTATAAGTGGCGTCGGTATAGGGGGGGCAGGATAGGGGTTAATAGGTATTATGTAGGTGGCGGCGGCAGCCGGGAGCGGCGGTTTAGGGGTTAATACATTTATTATAGTTGCGGCGGGGTCTAGGAGCGGCGGTTTAGGGGTTAATAACTTTATTTAGTTGCGGGGGGCTCCGGGGGCGCTGGTATAGGGGGTAGAACAGTGTAGTTTAGTGTGGGTGCTTAGTAACAGCTTATCAATAAAGCTGGGAAAAAGCCGAAGGGCAGCGAGATCGGATGAGTGATAACTATTACAGTCCGCTGCTCATCGCCCCGTACTTGGTGCGTGGCTTTTTGACAGCTTTTTTGATAACTTTGGCGAGCATATTCAGGTCCGCGGTGGCGATGTGAGGCGAGCTTAGGCAGGCGTATTGGGGCCGGTGAAGGCAGGTAAGTAGACGGCTTGATAACTAGAGGCCTAAGTGTCCCACATAATTCTAGCCATGTATTGTCCCTCATAAAATAAGAAGGAAGAAATTCAGTGAACATACTGATCAGACTCACACTGCACAATTTTAAGACTCAATGGAAGGGAGTACAGTCATTTCTATATTTACCCTACTCTACTACAACTTTAACTGATTGTTCCATTGAGTGGGTACACATGGGTCGCAGTCACCCTACACCTTTATTCCAGTGTCCCCTTGTAGAAACAAGAGAACAGTGCTGTCCAAGCTGAGAGGCCCAGGCTGCTAGGATCCATGCGGGCAAACATTGCATAGAGGATTGAAACTTTCAAGAGCCTTAAAGTGCTATTCGATCATCAGCACCTTTTCTGATGCTATGGTTGCAGATTTCCCATTCACTTCCAGCTCCCCTGCTCCTTGCTGCTCTCTATGTGCTGTAGATGAAGGACTTTGAACAGGAGGATTGGAAAAGAACTGAGAATGTGGAATCAATTCCTCCAAATAGAGGCAGCTCCTCATGAGCATCAGAAATGGATGTGGGGAAAACATCAGCAGCAGTCAGGTGCATATTGGAGCAATGGGACTGTAGCTCCTGAACTAAGTCTTGATTGTGAGTATCTAGAAGTTTACAGATGTCAACCAGCAGTATCTCCACAGAACTCAGCATGTTACATATTAATTAAAGAGCCTCAATGCTTTAAAGATCTTAAAATATGTATGGGGTAGGGAATAATGCAGTGACAAATAAGATAGCACTGCTACTCTCGGCGGATGCAGGAGCCTAGGGGTGTAAAATCAAGGCCATCATCACCATCCACTCAGACCTTATTAGTACTGGAACACTTGAGCTAGGCCAAGAAAAAGGGCTATTCAAACTCTGCAATACTTAAGAAAACAATATCCACAACTATATTTGATGGATAACTCAGAAATCCAGAGATATTTAATAGCTAAGGCTCAACTCATGCACCAGCTCACAGTGTTGCAACCTGTCATGGCCGTCACCTGGAAGTTCTCCCCTTTTTTTTTTTTTTTTTTGTTTGTTCAGTTATTTATTTTTGCAATTATGTCCCTTTAAATATGTGAAACTACAAATGTACATCTAACATTAGAAATGTGCTATGTAATGATTTGCAGGTTTTGCCACATTACAAGTAAATCACACTACAAGAAGAAAATGTTTTGTTTTGTTTACATATTGTAATTCTTTAAATGGTTGGTTTTGGACTTTTTTTTTTTTCCAAAGAGCTTTATTAAACATTTAATCAGAGTTACAAACTTGGCTCTGGTTACATTGTGAGCCGATACAACAAACAGCATAGGCATTTAACAGCACCTTTCATGGCTTACAAAATGACAATATATCAAGTTTGTGAGTTCTAAGAGCTCTGAGTTGTTTTCGTTGAGTGGCCCTTACCAACTCTAGGAGTAGATTAAACAGTCTCTTTTGGGCTAGATTCAAAATATCATAAAATTGTGTTTAGTCGGTTATAACATTCAAAAAATCACTTATATCATCATCAACGTTAGAAGTACATGAAATTTAATGGTCTTGGGAGAGGAAAGGGAGAAAAAGGGGGAAGGGACGGCTGGGTCAACTCCACAGTGAAAGTATTTATGCAGTATACCTAATGTGTCATTCATACAGTCAATTTTACAATGGTTCACCCTTTACCCGGGCGTTAACGTATAACACCCATCTAGTCATGTTGTGTTTCTAAAATAGTCAGTCATCTTTGTGTGCGTTCCAACGCATAAGCATATATTCGTGCTGGTCCAGTTTGCCTGTGCTCAAGTAGTGATACCTCTCCAAAAGGAGTAAATTATCAACTTGTTGCTTCCATGTCGTTAGGTTTGGGGCGTCCGCGGTCTTCCACCTTTGCGGTACCAGTGATTTGGCGCTATTAAGCATGATGTATAGGAGGTTTTGTTTTATATCATCTTTAAGGTTCGGTAAGCCATGAAACAGCAATATTCCTGGGTCTCTATTTATGTGTGAGTTCAGTGTTTTGTTTATGTGACCTATAACTTCACTCCAGAATGTTTCTAGTTTCTCACATCCCTACCACACATGGAGCATATCTGCGGGCTCTCCACATCCTCTCCAACATCTACCGTTAGTCTGTTTGTAAATTTTTTGTAGTCTTACCGGAGTGAAGTACCACCGAGACATAAATTTAAGGTTAGTTTCCTGTATTTTGTCCGAGACTGAGGCTTTTTTGTGATTGCGCAATATCCGCAACCACTCCTCAGTTGATATATCTACATTTACTTCTCTGACCCACTTGTGACAGTATGAAGGTAGTTGCCCTCCCACGGGATTTAGGAACATCTTATATAGTGAAGATATGAGATGGCGAGGGGGAAGTGCAGATGTACATATGGTTTCAAAGTGTGTGAGCTGTCGTCTCAGGTGTGATTGTATTTTATGAGAATTTACATAGTGGGATAATTGAGCATGAGTGTACCAGGAGAGTGGGTGTTCCCCCATTATCTTTACAAAGTCTGTCAGTGTCAACATCCTACCCTCATTCACTACTGTATTAAGAATATAGTCTCTCAGATGTGTTGGGCTACTCGGGGCTGGCTTAGTTTTAATTGTGAAATTGAGTTCGGGGTTCCCCAACAGTGGGGTCAATGGCCCCGGTCTTTTTGATATGTGAGTACTGGTGTTTATCAATGCATCCCAATTCTGGAACACTTCGTCCATCAATGGATATCTACTTATTGTCAAGGATCTCTGATTAGTGTGTAACCAAGCCTGTCCTCCCACATTCTCAACCTGCAAAATGTTTCTGTCCAATTCAATCCATTGTTTAGAAACTGCATTATGGCTCCATTCCACCACCCTCTGTAATAACACTGCCATCCTATAGGAGCTCATATTTGGCAGACCCAGTCCTCCCCTCTCTCTCGGAAGGTATAACGTTTTCCTAGGTACTCTAGGTTTAATACCTCCCCATATGAATTTTTCAATGTTGCCCTGTAATTGGTTTAAATAATCTTTTGGCAAGGGGATAGGGAGGGCCTGTAGAACGTATAGAATACAGGGAAGCACATTCATTTTTATTGTGTGAATCCTGCCCAGCCAAGACAATGGTTTACTTTTCCATCTAGAAAGATCATTCGTGATTTCCTTAAGTAGAGTAATATAGTTTTTAGAGTACAGATCTCCAAACTGCTGTGTGATGTGTATACCCAGGTATTTAATTTGAGTGTGCTGTACTTTAATGGGGCATTGGGACTTGATATTCTCTATAACTATTTTAGAGGCGTTTATGTTGATCAACTCTGATTTAGATAAATTTAAATGGAAGTTTGATACCTTTCCATACTCCTTGAAGGTATCAAGAAGCGGGGGCAGGGAGTTATCTATTTTAGTTAATGTCAATAGAATATCGTCGGCATACATTGCCAATTTTTATTCTCTGTTTTTTGTTTGTATGCCGCTTATTTCTTTTTGTGACCTAATCTTGCATGCCAGAACCTCAATGGACACTGCGAACAGTAGTGGCGACAGAGGGCATCCCTGTCTGGTTCCGTTTTTGATGTTAAAGGGTTCAGAGAGGACCGAATTGGTCCTAACTCTCACTATTGGATTAGCATAGAGGGAAAATATGCAATCCACAAAGTCTTTGCCTACATTCATACCTCGCAGGGTGGCCTCAAGGAAATCCCAGTCCACCCTGTCGAAGGCTTTTTCGGCATCCGTAGATATCAGAACCAGGTCTTGCCCAGTGTTGCGAGCCAAATCCATCAACTGTAACACCTTGATGGTGTTATCTCTCGCTTCCCTTTCCGGTATAAACCCCACTTGGTTGTTTGAAATCAGGTGTACAAATAAGGGACTCAGCCTGTTTGCCAGAACTTTGGCATAGATCTTTATATCTGAGTTCAAAAGGGAGATTGGCCGAAAATTTTCTGGGGTATCAGGAGATTTGCCCGGTTTCGGTATCATAATGATGTGGGCCTCTAACATAGATGCCGGGAAACCATCCGAGTGCCTAATAGAGTTAAAAAGTTTTAGTAGATTAGGAGCAATTATGTGGATACATTTTTTGTAGTATTTTACACCGAATCCATCTGGGCCTGGGCTTTTCCCACTTGGAAGGGATCTAATTGCGTCTTGTATTTCTTTAATGTTAAACGGGAGGTCTAGTTTTTCTGCTTGGTTTATGTCTAATTTGGGTAAATTAATTCCCTTGAGATATTCGTCTATAGTTGATTTTTTGTTGGCCGTGGGGCCCGCTGTCTCAGTTGTTGTGTTTAAGTTGTAGAGTGTTGCGAAGTAGGAACGGAATGCTTCAGCAATCGATGCGCTGTCATGTTTTGTCTGATTGGCCTTATTTTTCATATGGTGTATATGTGTTTTTAATTGTCTACGTTTTAGGGTCCTAGCCAGTAGTTTCCCTGCTTTGTCGCCTTGGTCGTAGTATTTTTGACGCATTCTAAGTGCCCTTTTTTGTTGCTCTTGCTGTAAATATATATTAAATTCCGCTCTAGTCTGTCCTAATCGGTCTTTGAGTTCTACATTTTTGGGGTCTTTTTTATGCTCTTGTTCTAATTGTTTGAGGCTCTGTAGTATTGTATCATGTTTGTTTCTGTGTTGTTTAATTAGGTTTGCCTTAAATTTCAGAAATACCCCCCTGAGAACACACTTGTGAGCCTCCCATATTGTGGACCATGTCATGTCAGGTGTGTCGTTGTATTGGAAATATTCCAGGAGGGATCTTTCTACTTCTGGGTATACTAGGGGATGATCTAACAGGCTATCGTCTAACCTCCATATATAAGGTGTGACCGGCGACTCCGGCCATTCTATCTGACATCTAACTGGTGCATGATCTGACCAGGTGATGGGGTGAATAGAGGAATGCCTAACTAGAGTGAGACCTATGGTGTCAGTAAGGATATAATCAAGTCTCGAATAGCTCTTGTGCGGGCTGGAAAAGAATGTGTAGTCTCTGACCGATGGGTGAAACGTGCGCCACACGTCGTGAAGAGCCAGTGTACCTATTTGGTTGTTTATGTGTTTAATATCTTTTTTCGGAATGCAAGTCTTGCCCCCTGATGTGTCCATCTCTGGGTTAAGTGGTATGTTGAAATCTCCGCCCACAAATGTAACTCCCTTCGAGTAATCTAGTATTTTCCCAGAAAGTGTGCGCATGAATGCTGCTTGTGCTCTATTTGGGAAATATACATTAATGATTGTGATCGGGCGCCCATGTAGTAGGCCATTCAGAATGAGTACTCTACCCTCTGTGTCTTTTTCAATGTTAAGGACTTTTAGTGGAATGTTTTGTCTGACTAATATACCCACACCATTTTTCTTCACCGGGCCAGAGGAGAAGTATGCAGTGGGGAATGTGTGATTGTGCCATTTCGGTTCTGCTCCTTTCTTAAAGTGTGTCTCCTGTATTAGAACAATGTCCCCTTTTAGTCTGTTTAAATCGTGAGTTATTATGGATCTTTTCTGAGGAATGTTAAATCCCTTTACGTTAACCGAGATGATATTTATATCATGTTTTTTTGGAGATATAGTCATCGTTAGAGTGTGCGTAGCGACTTTTGTGTTTCAATGCCACTGGGTTCAGTGGTATCAACAGCCCCTTTGACCTCTGTGGTTGTGGTACAGTCGCTGTGACTATTCTAGTGTTTCTGTGGAGTTGATCAGCAGGATGGGGGAGAGGTTGGAGGGGAGGGGTATTCACGTACGTCTGTTATAGAAATAAATGTAAACTCAACAACACTAGAACAACCGCTGCGTTCCTATCTGTGCAACGTATCAGATCTCAAATAACCTGGTACTGTCAGTGAGGGTGGGGGCCCTCTTCCCCTAAGCATCTGTCCTGAATTATCCTTTCTTTAGCTACCTCTGAGTTGACATCTGTTCTAGTCATGTGCGGGGTGCTATACACGTGTCAGATTCTTAGTGTTAAAGGAGTCTAAGCTGTATGTTTAAGCTGGGGTGTTAGGTGCTCAGATTTCAGCTCGCGCTATTGTGTATATACATGCTAAAAAAGATGTATCTTTACCTTTTATATATATAAGGGGCTCTTGTCTATACTGGGAGTTATCCTGTGCTTTAGTATGTGTACTCGCTAAGTGTTTGTAATCTGTCCCTATAATTAGTATTTAGAAGCATCCACCCTACTCAGTGCTCAACATAACCATTTGAAAAATAAACTCTTAAAGAACTTTATCAGAGATAAACAGTAATAACATGAATTCAAACACAATTATGGACTATATACTCATCTGTCCTGAAGTTGCAGTGGCATAAACAGTCCCTTTCAGAGTTAATATCAGTAATGGCCTCTCTGCAGGGTGGAATAATGAAAATGGCCGAGAGTACAATAATGACAAAAAGATAACATCTATAGTTCTGCGGTTTGAATTTCCATAGAAACGGGGATAGTTGATTTCAAAACATCTCTGGAGTTCTGCATATCTGGCCTTCTGCTCCTTTGTAGTCTCGGGGGCTCTGTAGGTGTAGGGATCTTTATCTGTAGATCTTCACAAAAAGATGGGACGTCCTCCATTGTTCGGAGAGTAACTGTTCTATCTCCCTTTGTAGCTGTGATACTCACTGGGAAACCCCATCTGTAAGGGATCTTCTGTGCTCTCAGCACCGCAGTCACATGTTGCAGGTCCCTGCGCTTCTGTAGTGTGACCGGGCTTAAGTCTGTGAAAATTTGTATACTAATTCCTGCGTGCATAATTTGGTTCTTCTGTCGTGAGTGTCTGAGTATCTCCTCTTTTTCTGCGTAGTTTAGGAATTTTACAATTATATCCCTTGGTGGGGCTTTAGCTGGGGGTTTGGCTCTCGAAGCTCTGTGGGCTCGTTCTAGAGTAACATCTGGTGCTGTGTTTGTGCCTTTCACTGTCCTGAAGAGATCCTGCAGGTAGCCTGGTGTAGCAGGGGGATGAATACTTTCCGGAACTCCTCTTATCCTTAGATTATTGCGGCGTCCCCTGTTATCCAGGTCCTCCACTTTCTCCATGAGGTTGTGTATAGTTTCGCTTTGATCATATGAGAGCTGGGACAGGTGTTGAATGTCCTGAGTTGCTACATTGTGCCCTTCTTCTAGTGTCGATAATTTTCTCTCCACTTTTTTAATATCTTTTTTCATTTCCTGAAACATTTCCCTCATGTCTGACATGGCAGATTTGATATCATCCTTTGTTGCCAAATGTTGTAGATCAGCTTTAGTAATTTCACATGAGGTGCTTTCTGATGGTGTATCCATGTCTTGTGCCCCCCCATGTGCCATCTCTGCAATGTCTGGTATATGGCCTGGTATGTTTTCTAGGGGTTTTAGATATTGACTTATCTTTTTAGCTTTTGCAGGGGTATCCAACTTAGGGTGTTTTTTTGCTGGCATAACCAGTAATTTAATGCCAGAAGCAATGTATAAAGCTTGTGTCCGTTCTTTGTGTCCCCTAAGACAGCAGAGTATTACAATTAAAATGTTGTCTATGCTACACCCAATGTGATGGGTTTCTCTAAATCTGTTTTGAGTGGGTTGTTCACCCTCTTGTGAGAGTTGGTGGCTTCTTATTGTCAGGGGTACAACAGCTCAGGCCCATCCGTGTGCAAAGATATAATAGTGACGCTTAGATGGAGAGCGTTTGCTTTAATTTACACTTCCCCACGTGGCTTATATGCTAAAAGTTGCCCCTATAAACCTTGTGTGTGTTATCTCACTCGACAGATTCTCCAACACTCTTTTTTGTCTAGTGCTCGTTTTCCCACTGGCCTTTATCTATAATTATATTCTGGCAAGCTCCCCTCTTATATTTTGATTCCTGTCTCCTCTTTCTGCTGGTTTGTCGTGGGCCCTGTCTGTGTATCTCAAATCCTCCGTAGGATTACGTTACCAGCGTGATATCGCGGTTATAGCCCTCTATGATACCTGCTTCCCTGTGGTGCTGTTTCCACAATGGATCGTGAGCGGATCCCGCCGCCTCTGTCAGCCGACATGCACCACTTTACACTATCACCCACGGGTCGGTCTAACAGGTATTCTGTTTGTGTTGCTTCTTGCCGGAGGTCCGCCGCCTCCCCGCCTTATCAGGCCGCAGTGTTCCCCTGCGCTTTAATTATAATCTCTGCAGCTGTCTTCGCCAGTTGTTCCCTGCTGATTACCTGTGGGATATCTACTTGCAGCTAATCTCCTTTTCTCAGCTTAAGACCACCACTATTTTGTAAATTATATCATTACTAGGGAAAGAGGGCCCAGGAGCTTATCTATCTTGCGGCCATTACCCTATGCGGCCAAGGTCCGCCCCCCAGTTCTCCCCTTTTTTACTACTTTTATTTACACAACCACTCAATTGGCTAACTGGATGTGTCTGACCAATCTGATTGGTTGTCCTAGAGTAGTGTGGCTGTCATTGAACAATTGCCATCACTATAGTTAGCAATACCACTACAGGTCTTTGTTATTGTGTCTCTGCCAACTTGGCAATCTCTGTATGTGTGCTGAAAGGTACTGCTAGTGCTAGTATAATAGAGAGAGGGCAGTGTGTGGTGGTAGCCATACTAGTAATCTTTTAGCTGCAATTGGGAAGGAGTAAGCATGTCAATTTCCTTTGAAAGTTAATAGGGGAGACACCCATGCTTGTTATGGAATCTCTTTTTAAGTTTTGTGATACTTCAGTGGTGTTTTTAGAATCCATCCAGGCAATGCAGTATCAGAATTGTTCCATAGCTAAAGAATTTAAAATGTACTCATTATCCAATTACAGGGCCTTGAAACAATGCTTGCTTGCCCTTTTGTACTGCTGAATCTGCTGCAACCACTTGTGGAGATTTTAGACAGTACTCCGACTCTGTATTCACTGTGTGAGGCTCACTTTTTGCTAT